>NW_012116888.1:1410739-1474389 GCF_000951035.1 Colobus angolensis palliatus
GGCTAGTTTTTTGTATTTTTTAGTAGAGACGGGGTTTCACCGTGTTAGCCAGGATGGTCTCCATCTCCTGACCTTGTGATCTGCCCGTCTCGGCCTCCCAAAGTGCTAGGATTACAGGCTTGAGCTACTGTGCCTGGCCTACCTCTTAAAAGGAAATATCCAGCCTCAGGTATTCCTTCGTAGCAAAACTGCACAGACTGAGACAGGCATCCTTGTAGACTCCCTTCACGTGACCTCTGGCCAACTTTGCTTTCACATCGGCTGGTCAGAAACTTTCCTCCCCTGTTTTTGCACCAGGCGACCGTTCCTGCTCCTGTTAGGCTGACCCAGCAGAGATCCTTCTGCCCTGTCTACCTACAAGGCTGTTCTAACTGAGATAAGCATTGTAAAAGATGCCTGTCCTTGTCCTGGGCAAATGCCAACTTCTTTCTGCAGAGTTTGATCCTTCAGGGATGTTTTATTTTTCAGTTGTCTTCATTCAGTTAATAGATTTAAGTGTTTTCTTGATTCAGTAAACAGATCCCTTCCAGCTGTGTTCATTTGTTTCAGGGAAATACCTTTTGCCTAAGGGAAGGATTCAGTGGGAATGGGAGAGTCCCACAGAAAGACCCTCCAGTCTGTGCGACTGGCTGTAGTTCAGTGAAGTTTGGCTCATGTATGGGGCACCTGCTGTGTTCAGACCCAGTCAGTCCTGTCCTCAAGGAAGGAGGGCTGGTCTGTGTGGGGAGGGGGCAGAGCTAAAGAAGTTCTTTCTGTGTCTCTCAGTGGGGCACCATGGCTTTTTGTTTTCTCATTCAAATATCTGAAAATATTTTATAGTCATGCTTTGCAGTCATTTCCTTAAAGGGTGTTTTCAAAGGCGGAGGGCTGGCTGCTTCACGTGGCAATATGACTGACCTCAGGCCCATTAAATGGCCAGTGCTCTGTGAAGAGCGGTTTTGATGGTGAGGGCAACATAACAATGCTTCTGGGGTGCCTCTGCTGAATGGGAGGCATTGTACCATGTGCCTCGTCACTTGGAATCCCTGGGAAGAAAGCAGAACCGAGAAGAGAAGCCTGGGTTTAACGCTGTGGTTTCTTTTTTGCAAGATAAAAACCATGTGATTTAGATATATGCAAACAAATCTTGAGTTAAAGGAAACTGAGTTTCAAATTAGATAATTGTCTCTGAGAAAGACATTCATACATCTCATAATATTTCATTTTTAACTTTTTATCAGAGAACATCTTGAACATACACCAAAATAGAGAAAATTGTAATGAGCTCCCATCTGTCACTTGCCTTCAACAATGATCAGCTTACGGCCAATTGTGTTTCAGCTACAACCCAACCTCACCCCATTCTAATTTTTTTTAAAGCATATCCTAAACATTGTATCATTTTATCTGTAAATATTTTAGCATGTATCTCTAAATATATATGAATACTTATTTTTAATAGACATAATCATAATGACCATGATTTTAAGAAATGATTTTAATAAAAATCACACCCAGTTCATGAAGTTAAAAAAACTGCCCAATATTCACACTCTTCTCATTACTCTTGGTTTTAAATTACTTTTCCTGTTGTTTAAAGCCTGCATTGCAGTCTGACTCTGATCCTTTCAAAAACTGCTCCTAGAGAAGCTGGAGGTATGCTCTGAGATTAAGCTACCTCAGCTTCAAGCCTCTGAATTCTCGGAGGAGTTGAGTCCACCCTCTGATCTAGAGTTTCCAGGCATGGCGTTGTGAATGCACCTGCCTTCTTCCCAGATTTTTGCCCGTCTGACCCTCTTACACAAGAACATCCCCATTCATGACTGTGAAAAATCCTCAAGTGCAATGAAGGCAAGACTGAAAACAGAGCCGCTGTCAAACAGAGCAAGTTGAAGGGCAAGTGCCTGTCAACACGATCCCCTTGAAAGAGAATAAAGAGCTGCCAAAACATGAGATGCATCTGACATCCAGATAGTATTAGCTGACTGCTTCCCAAATGGGTTAGCTGTCTACAGAAACTCCCTAGGTAGCTGATATGAATCGCAAATGTGCTGTGACTTGATTAATTTGTAACAGTCAGAAATTAGGCAGTTCATTGCTAGTCATGCTCAAGCTTAGTAGTAGCTGGTTTAATTTTTTTTGTGGGTAATAAGATCTAGGATGATAGTATACCATCCCCCAGCAGTCAGAGAAGACATGGTAAAAAGTAGCTTTACACGGGTCCTGGACTTGAGGTCATGGGTGTGGAAGGTGATTCACTAGGGAGTTGGCTCTTAGCTTAGTGGGTCACATATTTCTGAGAAGCTTCTTTCCTGAGGTTTACAGTCAGTTTCAGAGGTGAATGAACTGCTTCAGATGATCAGAAAGATACACTCTATCATTATTCCCCGAAGAATAATCTTTGCTTCTGTAGTTACATTAAAGCTAAATTTTGCTGCCAGAGAAGGAGCCATCCATTATATTATAATTGACGACATGAATGTTTTGCTCAAGTTCAGATGTCTAATAAGAGTCATTTTCTTTCCGAGGGAGTGTTATCAGTTTCATGAATACGTGCTCTGTATTTCATTAGCATTCTTCTAGCAAAACATGATTCTGAGTCATTTCTGAAATATCTGCTCTCGCCTGCAACTTGTTTCTCAGTTTTTACAAAAATTGCCTTTTCTACTTACTGGCAGAAAAGTTTGATACCACACGAGCCTAAAATGGGTATGCTGAGAAAAAACACAGCACACCTATGGAACTGTGACCACAACAGTGCATTGGTCTCTGTCCCACCGTCTCATTCAAGGTTAATCCCTCTCCACAGGGCGGCACCTCAGCAGGGAAGGGTGAGTTTGAAGACTGAAGGTAAACAGTCATGACATGGGTATTCGCTATCATGGCTTTCTTAGATTTTAAGCCAGAATGAAGTTCAGAGAGCTTGTCAGAGGATGTTGAATGAACAGAAGAGGAAATTTGGAACCCATATGAAAAGAGCTGCTATATGAATCACAGAGAGCTTTTGAGTTCCAGCTTACAGTAATTCAACCACCGCTCACTTGTATTCAACTGAGAGCAGCCCTAGCCCAGCCTTGTCCCCCGACCCCGGGGACGCTCTCTCTATGAACAAGAAAAGATGTTCTCCACTGTACTAGCTACCAGTGTTGTTTCTTTCAACCGAGGAAGTATCTATGTCTCTTATTCCATGTAATTATTGTAAGAATTGTCTACCTTGACCCTTAGAAGCCAACAAGGATGGAGTCTCATTTTGCAGAGTCTGCTGTGACTGCCAGCCACCCCTGCACCATGGACTGCCACAGCAGTGATGCTGTGTTGCATCTCCATCCAAAGGGATTACATCTGTTTTAATTGCTTGACTTTCAAGGACACTCAGGGACAGGTACTCTTCCATAATTCTATGTCATCCCAGTTCCCTGGGCGTGTGAATCCCCCATCCCTTGCAAGGTCTGCTGCTCTCCAAAGTGTGTGTCTTTGAGATGGAGGCTCTTCACAGGGTTCACCACCTCTGCAAGTAAGGCTGTGACAACTCAGCCCTGTGCACAGCCACAAAAGGTCCTTTAAGAGCTTCTAGAAATTTCTGGCTCACAGAAGCCACTGGAATAGTGTAAGTGGAAATGGTTTTGGTGGCTCTGTCCTTTGATGGGAGGCTCTGTCTCCTGAGGCCAAGATTGAAGGCAGGATCTGAAGATCATGCTCCTGGACCACCTCCAATCCTTTTCCAGCCCAAGAGAGTTGTTCTTGCTTCTTCTTGGACTGTCATGAGAAACTTCTACATGGACTGCTTGGAAGTGTCACATGTTGGACCTCTTGGTTCCAGTGTCTCTGATAGACTCATACCCCTGTGAGCTCAGAGCCAGTGGCTGAGGCCAGCAAAGCTGAACACTTAGTGCCCTGTCCCTGCATTCTGTGGGATCAAGAATGAACTGGAAGTAGGATGCTGCCTTAGAGGAGGCACAGGTGCTACAGAGGCAGCTCAGCTCAGGAAGTGGACATGAACCCCTTCCTACCCCCCGTTATTGCTGTGGCCATGAGGCCCCCTCAGCTGAGGGGGAACACCTCTGTCAGCCTGGCTATCTGCCACCCACAAACATATTTTCCTGGGAAGGGTCCTGGATTCCTCCAGTTGAGCCTCCTTAGATGCACAAGTTGCACCAGGGTGGAGGCCAGAGCTGACACCAAATGGTACAGCAGGAACAGGCCAGGCTCCCAGACTGGGAAGGGAGGACTGGCTGGAGGTAGCAGGACACTGGAGCCACATTTGCCTGCAAAAGGTCTTTTCAGACGCACATCTCAGGCCAGTTAGGCGACTGGCTCCTGGATCTCTCTGCCCAGGCCCAGTCCCTCCCATTGCCTCTCAGTGTAAAGCAGGGAATGCTGCAGGATGGAGAGTCCCAAGCCCTGATCATGGATCTTGGGATTCAGAGTCCAGAGAGGATAAAGAAGCAAATTCACAGTCAACTTATTTCAACGACGCTTCCTTTTTTTTGGATGTTTACCATGGTGAAGTTGTGTGCAAAATGCTATGGGGACATGATCTGACAAATCATGTTCCCCTACCCTCCCTGCCTGGGATCTGGAGGTCAGCAGGAGAGGCAAGCCAATGCTAACCAAGGCTCAACCACAGCAGGGACACAGATTGCTCTGGACTTCTGCATATGCCTTTAAAAAACATATACCTTTAAAAAACATATACCTTTAGGCTGGGCGTGGTGGCTCACGCCTATAATCCCAGCACTCTGAGAAGCCGAGGTGGGCAGATCTCTTGAAGTCAGGAGTTGGAGACCAACATGGTGAAACAGCGTCTCTACTAAAAAAATGTAAAAATTAGCCGGGTGTGGTTGTGCATGCCTGTAGTCCCACCTACTTGGGAGGCTGAGGCAGGAGAATCGCTTGAACACGGGAGGCAGAGGTTGTAGAGAGCCGAGATCATACCACTGCACTGCAGCTTGGGAGACAGAGCAAGACTCTATCTCAAAAAAAAAAAAGAGAGATGTATATGTTTATTCATATAGATAATAAATATAGTTATTATATATAATTTTATTTATTTATTATATAATAAGTGATATATAATAAATAAACATATTTATTATATATATAATTTGATCAATAAATACCCTGTAAGAACCTTGGTCCTTTAGGATGCTGGCACCTATAGCAGGGACCAAATTTGTACTTTTAGAAACTGTCTGTACTGGTCTAAGGAGGAGCAGAGGAGCACACACAACAGCTGCTTATGCAGAGTCACTGGAAAACAGGTGATTCCTGAACATTGTTAGATGAATATAACTCAGAAATAACCCACAGCCTAGATTAGCAATCTGTGAAGGTTGGAGACCAAATGAAATTTGTTTAGCAATAAAGTGCTTTTGAACAGAATTTCTCTTCTTTGATGTTCTTGCTCATTACTGTACACTCTAATGGTGTGGGGCTCAGAGCTATTGCTCAAAAGAGGTTTGATAAATGAATGCTTCAGAAGGCACACAAAGGCCATCAGTGTGGTCGTTGTCAATGAGTGTCCCAGACATTAAGGAGGAGCCTGCAATGCCTGAGAGCGATGCGCAGAGATCATGGGACTGACACCTGGGGAGAGGTTCTGAAGGGACCTAAGCACACAGACAGGAGGGAGGTGTCATCAGCAGATTCAACCAGCCCCACGTTTTGTAGATGAGTATTTCCAAGGCACTTTTTAGTAGTTCTCCAATCCTGTGTCTTCTGAGCATGCTTGGTGCCATGGAGCCTCAGTTTCCACATTTCCAAGCAGACTTCTTTCATAAGCACATTTGAGAAAGGACTTGATTCCCCTTGCTACCATAAATGCCCTTGCTTTCAAGTTCAAACCAAAAAGAAGCAGTGCGATTGCTCTTCAAGCTGATCGGGTGCAGAGGAACCGCAAATGCCAGCCCCAGCTATGGTTTCTAATTGAATGTGACTTTCTTTGTAAATGCCTGTCCTTGCCCCCAGCAGCAAACTGACAACTAGGACTTGCCTTTGTGAGCAGAAATGATGTCGCTGATAACCAACAGCTTGTATTAATTTTTCCTGATAATCTCATAGTACTTTTAATGAGATCGGTGGCAAACATACCATATTCTGGGGCAAATTCATTTGTCCTTGCAAAACAGAGTGTCAGCGATTTTTATTTCCTTTGTCTGACATGTAATGGGTTGTGTTTTCAATGGCAATTGGTACAACCTAGTATTCCGGCTGCACTGCAGGGAGAAGAAGATTTTGCCAAGAGCAATAAAATCAGCACAACCACAATTAAAGCAGACAATCAACATTTGGAAAATGGTCTGCTGATGTTTCTTCCTTTGTTTTCCATGTTGAAATAGGTTGTGATTTAGACAAGGGCCAAAGACATGAACGAGGCAGCCAGCGGCTGCTCAGCCTCCATGTAGCCTGGTCATGGAGAAGCAAAATGAACATGAAATGTGACCCTCTCTCTTTTATGTGCTTTCACACGCTGTGGTCAGGAACCAAGTACTGTATTTGCATTCACTGCTCAGACACTGTGCAGTGACCTGCTTTTATGCCACTTTGCATTACTGAAGCGATGTGGGTGAAAACTGGAATCCTAGTTAGAAGGAAACATGGCATCTGACTCTTCCATTCTCTCATTTCCGATGTATTGCTGCTTTTCTCACCTGCCAAAGAAATGAAATGTGATTTTCTACCAGAGTTGGAAGAGTTTTGGCCACAATATAAGTCATTATGGCAGTTTCCATTTTCTTTGCTATAACATTTTGAACAATTCATGGAATTGCATTGAAAATTAACAGCTTTTTTTTTTTTTTTTTTTTTTTTTGGCCAAGCTAGCCAGAAAGGAGCTTGCCTGAGAAATTCACTAATGCTAATGCAGTTTTTTGAGTGGTAATATTTCTAGAATTTTAATTAGGCCTTTTTTTTTTTGCTTTGAAAGATCCCATCACAGAAGAGAAAGGGATGCTAATATTTGTCTTTGATGGCCAGCAGGGTCCTGGAGGATATTAAAATTTTGCAAGGCAGAATGAGGTCTTTCCACTGACACGAGCATAAAGAGCAGGTGGATTTAACAGCTTTCATTCCATTTTCTATTTAGTTTAATCAAGATACCAGTTAAGAACAAGGGGAGGTTGCTCCCAGAACTTGTCTGTCCTTTTAGGGGTTGACCCTACTGGCTTAGCTGGCTGTGGATTAGACCACACCTGCTACAAATCAATAAATAATGAACTTTGGATGCTGAGAACCTGAAACACTACATAAAAGAGGGCATAAACAAACTCTTCTTTTTCAACATATGATGGGCAATTTGAAGCAGTCAGTGGAGGATAGCTGTGCACGAGAATGTGGGCCTCCTCCCTTGAGCCAAGGTCTCAGTTTTATGATTCCTAACTTGGAGTTAAAAGAAGTAAGCCATACAGGTAAATGATTATCAGGCAGAGAGGCTTAGAATGCATTACAGTTATGCAAAACCTGGGTGTTTCATAGGTGTTTCCAGTGTTGGCATGAACAGTGGAGCCAAATAGCATCTTGTAGCCCCTACGTGGGCACGATTCTTTCCTGGACGACACAGTCTGCATGCCCCATGGTGACATTCCTGTGCGCTTGATACAGTTGGCTAGTAATCCTGGCTTTGAAGAAGGTTTTCCAGTTCCAATCACCATGCTCAAGACCAATGTGTGGGCCAGTATTATGGGTCATGAGTCTTCCCCAGGAACTTTGGTTGAAGTGAGTTTGAGGAAAATATGGGTTCTCTCAGATGCTCACAGACCACGTGGATGTGAAATTTAGACTTTTATTTGGATGATAATAAAGGTAGACTTTAAAAGTTTTCAGAATAACTGGACAGCTCTATCTGTCTCAATAACTGCAGGCTGGAGTTCACATTCAGCAGGAAACAGTGCTCAGGTTCCTTCTCCTCCTAGCCCTGCCCCATTCTTTATAACATGGAAAGCCTGATTACCCCCCGCCTAATGCTTTCTTTCAGGCAGCATGATTTTTGCTTCACTGTAAACACACCAGGATCACTGATGATGATAGCATTTATTGCTTGGAATAAAAAGTGATCTGCGGCCCTATAAATAGGACAGCAAATAGTATTGCTTTTGACCTAAGGTTCCCATGTCACTTCATGATTTTATTCATTTTCATATTCAAAAGAAGGATAAATAAACTGATTTCCTGCTTAGTAGCTTGGTCATCTGAAATCCAGTATCTGAACTCAATTCCCAGTGGGAGAAATTGTGCTTTACTGCATGTGTCTAACTCAGTCTCTGATGTTCTGGTTCTGACTCAGGATGCTGGTGACAGCTGCACCACATATGCCACGCCTTTCATACTAGACTAAGACCAGACGTCTTTTCTGGTGCACGTGGAGTCACACTGTGACCTAGAAGACGGTGCTTTGAAATAATGACAAAGCACAGAGGCAAGGAATAAAGCTTGACATTGCATACCAATGGCATCATCAAATTTGTCCTCAAATGTCACTGTGTAATGCTGAGTGATTTTTGGGATCTCCCTAGTTTCCCCCAAGCAAATTACGTATCTTCATAGGCACATCGATATCATTGTTTTGAATATAATATATTTTAATGAATATATAAACATGTACAAATAAATATAATGAATATAACAAGTATGACTGTCTTATATGAGACATAGGTATTTTCAATAAATGTATATTTATTGTGAATATATATTTATAATAGAAATAACAATACAATGTTGTTGAATGGGTGAATAAATCCTTTAAAGCAGCCTCAATGTCTTAAGCAGTCACTATGATTCATTCATCTCATGCAAGCATTATCTTTCTATGTATGTGATTAATACTTATGGTAAATTGATTTTTATTGAGTCTCAAGAAATAGGAAAATTCCTTTCTGACATTTTGACTATTCTAATATGGCACAATATTATAATTTTAGTGCATATAATTTTTTCCACCCAGAAAATTGGCACTTTCTAAATTCCTGGTTTCTTATTTAAAAACAAAAAGAGACAAAAATTATGACAAATACTACCAAATTAATATTTAAATTATATTTGAATGGCAAATTAATACTTAAAATTACATTGCTAAAAATTAATTCCAGATACGAAGCAAACTTAAATGAGAAAGATAAAACAATTTAATTTTTAGAAGAAAATATAGGAGGGCAACTTCATGATTTTGGCTAAGGCAAAGACTTCTTAATTAGGACACCAAAAACACCATTAAAAAAATGGGTAAAATAAGCCATTGAAATAATACTGGGGGCCGGGAGTGGTGGCTCATGCCTGTAATCCCAGCACTTTGAGAGGTCAAGGTAGGTGAATCACCTGAAGTCAAGAGTTCGAGACCAGCCTGGCCAACATGGAGAAACCCTGTCTCTACTAAAAATACAAAAATTAGTCGAGCATGGTGGTGCATGCCTGTAATCCCAGCTACTTGGGAGGCTAAGGCAGGAGAATCACTTGAACCTGGGAGGCGGAGATTGCAGTGAGCGGAGATTGGGCCACTGCACCGCAGCCTGGGACAGACTGGGCCACTACACCCCAGCCTGGGACACAGGGAGACTCTGTCTCAATAATAATAATAATAATAACAACAACAACAACAACAATGACAATATTGGGTACAGATATTGATTTCCTCCACATGTGTGAAAAAGAAGGTTATGAGAATCAGAAAGCAGGAATTTAGACAATATGTAGGGGCAGCAGATTTCCCTCGTTTTGTAAAACAGACGTCGGAGAAGGAGTGTCAACTTGCAAATAGATCAAAAACCCTTTGAGGGAAGGAAGTTTCTGGGCAGCAGAAGCTTTACCACCATTCACTGTCATGTGGGGAGGGATTGCAACATGCTGGACCTTTACTAATAACATCTTGTCCCATTTGGATGACAACCCTATGAAGTAGATATGATCATGCTAGGGAAACTGAGGCTGAGTGAGATCCGGTGCCATGCCCAAAGTTGGGCTGCTGTTCAGTGCTAAGGCACAGGCTAGCCGTGTCGGCCCTAAAGGGCACCCCGTTACATACCCCCAAGATACAGGTCATGAGGCTGCACCCTAAGCCACAGCCCAGCGTCCCCCAAGCTCAGCATGAGTTTGCATCTGCTCCTTCCCTGGAAAGTCATTTATTTACATAAATGACTAATGATCCTGGGCAAGGGCTCCTGTTGGGCCACATGTTCTGCTTTTTAAAATTCAGAGCCTAGGTCAAATGTTTGATAGAAAAATGAAAACATAATGCAAATTCCAAATAAAGCTGATATGCAAAGAAACTGCCTGTTAACTTTCCTTACTTGTAAACCGTATTTTCAGTGGAAGACTGTTCAGTTTAAAGATAAACATGACATGACTAGAGGAGAAAGAGGATAGCCCCTCCCTTGAAGTTCCAAGATAATTCAAGACATCAGTTAACTATTGAGCGATTAGAGAAGGTGTTTGGGGAGCTGACCTTGACCTAGTATCCTCAAGTCACCTTCCCCTCCATAAGGCCTGGTATACTTCATGTTCCTGGCAGTCGACATCTGTCTGGCTTATGAAGAACGAGATAATCACATTCATTTTGGGGCCTCAGGCTATGAGCACCTGAGCATGTTAATATCAATTAAAAACCCCAGCACCCATCTGCTGAGGTCAGTACTATTAAAAGTCAGGCGTGGCTGGGCACAGTGGCTCACGCCTGTAATTCCAGCACTTTGCGGGGCTGAGGCTGGTGGATCTCTTGAGCCTAGGAGTTCAAGATCAGCCTGGGCAACATGATGAAACCTTGTCTCTACTAAAAATACAAAAAATTAGCCAGGTGTTGTGGTGGGCGCCTGTAGTCCCAGCTACCCAGGAGGCTGAGGTGAGAGAATCACCTGAGCCCTGGAGGATGAGGTTGCAGTAAGCCATGATCGGAGTGAGATCTTGTCTGAAAAAAAAAAAAAAAGAAAAAAGAAAAGAAAAAGAGTCACGAGTCAGGAGTCAGACGTAAATGCCTGTAATCAGACCGTATTTTAGAAATTTGCTTTTACAAGTTACCCTTGTGACTGAGACTCAAAAAGAAACTTCCAGGATGAATGTTCAAGCTTCCAGATTGAATCTATTACCCATGTGATGTAGGGTATGGATAAAAATCTGTAGCATGGGTTTTAAATAGATACCTTCATGTGTGTAAGCTCACACATATTTGTGTGTGTGTGTATGTGTACATCTTGATGTGAGCAGCGTTCTATTAATGCCACAATTTTTCTGCATACCCCAAGCCTCAGATCGGAAGCTGTGTCTCTAATATGTGCAGCTCCTTTAGTCCCTAGATTTAATTGCTCTCAACCCTTGCTACAGGAGCAATTTAACCATGGCAATGGAATCTTAGAACTAGAAGAGCCAGCAGCAATGTCATCCTCAGGAATCTTGTGAGGAATGCAGAATCCTAGGCCCCACCCCAGACCTACTGAATTAGAATCTGCATTGTGCTGACATCCTGGGGTAGTTGAATGCCCACAGGTGTTTGAGAAGCTGAGAAATGCTGCTCTAGCCCACAAGTGTGGATGATCCTCTCTTCTACTCTCTTTACAGTATGTTTCTAAGGTCCTTTAGGTCCTTGTTTGGCGGATTTTGTAATTAAACATGGTAAGGGGCTGAGTATTTAAACACTTGTTTGGATTTCTAATGTTTGTTTGGCATCATGTCTATAGTTGGGGTTTCCTTGGTTAGTTGCATTCCTTACCACTTCATTTATCAACACCTTCTCTGGAGAGACGGAGAATTACAGACAAAATGGATTTTGGTAGCTAGAGGAACATGCGAAGCTGGCAGGATCTGGCTACATGTGGGACTGAAACCCAGGCTGCCGTCCTGCCCAGCTATGCTCAGGCCCTAACAGAACATTTTCACAGAAGATTTGGGACTGAGCTACAACACTGCCTTCAATTCCAGTGGCTGCCTACACTTGCAACCACTTTTTGTTTGACCAAACAACCGTTCCCCTCCAAAAGTCTAGATAAAATATATTTAAAATCATGTCGTGACACTTTGACTTTTTACATAAATGACGAATGCACTGGAAGGTCGGGTTGTTTTAGGATCTATTTTCCTTCTTGGATGTATCCTATTTCCAACTTGATTCTCTTGTGTTTTCTTAAATCTGCTTTTTGTCGGCTCAGTGTGAAATCAACTCAAGTGTCATTCTGAGACCCTTTCTCTTCCCTTCCTTCTCCCTTCCAGAAGCCCCCCAACCTGCCCCATCTCTAGCTATGCACACAGCCTCTATTCCAGACCCCTGCCCCATCCTGACAGATGCTTATGCTCAAACACTCTTCACTGGGTCCTGAGTCTCAACCTGGAAACCTCAGCGTCACTGTTCACCAACAAAAAGTGAATCTGTTACAAGTCACATCCCTGCTTTGCTGTTTTTACGGCTTTGCTTGTGGAAATGAGGGTCTGTAAGGCACACTAAGAAAAAGCCTGACAGAAATCCCAGCGACGTTTCAGATCAGAGGAGGAAATCTGTCCCAACCTCATCCATTTGGAGGCAGCGGGAAAGGGGAAGGGGTCTTCCGGGACTCCAGGGTGAGCTAGAGCCTTCCTGTCTCCTGTGTGGATCCACATCCACATTTATGATGCGGGCAGTGTTCTCAAGCTATATGGAAAGCCACTTTTTGTAAGGAGAATAATATTTTTATTGCATAGGATGAGGAGCTATTTTTGTAAAGGAATCCTGCAGTGAATAGTTTGTACAATGAGGAACCCTCCTGTGCTGCAAATGTATTTAACTTAATAAAAGCCCACATTTGGATCTCAGGGTTTCTTAAAACAATGCACACACCACATACAGGAATAAATACATTTCTGTACACACAGATACATTAGATAGGGTAATGCCAGCAGCTATACAGATGAACCCCAGCATACCAGTGCCTTAGTGCTCGTGGAACAGTCCTGGTTGGCAGGCTCTCTCCTTTCCCTTGTGATTCAGAAACCCTGGTTCCTTCCATCTCACGCTCTCCACCATTCCCTGAGACCTTGGAGGTCCCGGCGGCCTTGGCATTCAGCCAGCAGACAGGGAGAGCGGCCTGAGTGAGATCCATAATGCTTCCCCTCTCCTCCCACTGGTGAGAACTGGACCTAGGGCCATGTCGGGCTGCAGGGGGGCTGGGCCATGCCGTTTTTGGCCACAACGCCACAGCACGAAGAGGAAGCACTACATTTTGGTTGACAGATGTCATTTCCTTATGCATGGGTTTAAAAAGCAAATTTCCTCTAAGAAGTCTGAACTCCTACATGGAAGTTTGAGTGACTGGTGGTACCTTTAGCTTTTGGAGAGTGAATTTGAGACCCTAGGGAAATTTATTTGCATTCTGGCAGACGTGAGAGGAGAAAGAAATATCTCAGGGACTCCCCATGCTTTGTGAAGAGTGCTTTTATTTATTTTTTTAATCACCGTGGTATTGACTTTATTTTTTTTAAGAAAAGCAAGCCAGTAAGCAAGAAGTTAACTGCACAGAGGCAGCTTTGTGGCCTGTTGTCAAAAGAGAGGAGTCTGGGGGCTGTGGGGCCATGGGACCATGTCTGTCGTGGGGCTGCAGCCTGTGCACTCATCATCTGTATTGTCCTGGGTCTGGTTCTGGTTTCTCTGGCGTCTCTGGGTTCCAGAGAAGCCTTTGTAGAACTGACCCAGGGCTTAAGCCAGCTTTGCACTGTTTACACTTCCCTGGATTTCATAACTTTACTGGAACCTGCAAATAGTTTGGTTTTTTTTCCTAAAACACAGATGTACCAAGTTCTTATGAAACTAAAAGGAATCCAGTAACCAAAACCCATCTCCAATCTCATTTGTTGTGAGTGCAAATGTCACATTTAAGGACTGGAAAGTACTTGGCCTTTGGCCTGGAGACATGGGACCCTAGAAGGAGGAACCAGTGGAGAGTCCCACAGACCTGGGTTTCACCCTTCTCTGCCACCTGATAGCGTTTGAACTTGGGCAAAAATTGTAACTTCTTAGGGCTCAGTTGCCTCATCTGTAAAATCGTCCACTTTGCAGAGTTGCTCTGTGGGCTGGAGATACAGAATGGGGACCTCTCCTGTGTGTTTAGTAAGTGGTGGGCGGGAGGTGATTTTCATGGGATCCATGCCTTCCCTCTTCACCTCCTTTGGAAAGATTCCTTCCCAGCCTGCTCCTCACTGCTTTGAGCACTTTGCACACAGTTCTCTGTTCCAAATCCCAGTCCTGGATCTGTAACCCCAGCTTACCTGCTCTGTACACTCCTTCGTGTTCTCTTACCTATAGGACAGCTTCCCTCCAGGGTCTCGTAGGCCCTGAAAGTACACACGCCAGACACTGATCTCTTTTTTCCCCACAGGGTGTCTCCTCCTGCCTCCCCGTGCCTGCTTCACCCATCTGATTTCTCGGGTGCCTGGGTGGCAACCTCGGAGTCATCTTTACTTTTCTTTTCCTGCCTCTGATTACATCCTTTCTGCTCCTTGCCAGCCCCTTACTCTTGCCTCCCGCATCCTCGATGGTGCCAGTTCATTTTCCATATTAAAGCCGGATGCATTTTCTTACCACTCTCCTTTCCTTGGCAGCCTGCAGAGATGGCCGGCTTCTCCCCAGGGGAGACACTTGTTGTAGGACACTAGCTCTAAATGTCATGAGTCAGAAATAAATTTCTAGCCCCCTGGTCAGGGTCTTGCGGTCTAATTCCACCTCATTGTTCCTCCTTTAGCTCCCTTTCCTCCACGGCTGAAATCATTCCGCTTCAGTTTAATTGAGCTAAACATTAGCCAGTGGAAGCCACTCACATTCACTGCAGAATCCTGCTCTCCGGTTCCCATTCTGCTTTCTGGACTTATCTACTTTACTGTTGGACTACTCTTGCCTAGAACGCATTGTTGACTCCCTACTGTTTAATTTTGTCTAAGCCTCTTCTCTCCTCTTATTTACAAAATCTTTCATCTATTGGGTGTTGTCAGTGTGAGTCGGGGTAGAGTCCTGGAGAATGGTAAATGCACAGAAAACAGGTCAAATGTATTAGGGTTGAAAAATAAACGTTAGAATTTCTTAAATATTCAAAAACCTAGCTTCTTTAGGTTTTAGAGTTCAAATTATAAATTTCATTATTCTACCTACTAATTTAATTTTACAACTTATTAATTACATCCCACAAATATTTTAAAGTGCATGTATGCATCTAATGTATTTGATAGTCTTAAGTTCTCCCAAAGCTTGTAACAAACAAGACCTCTCCAAGAACTTAAAACGTTCTTTGAAATCGGATAAATGAAATGTAGAATGCATGTTCAACCCACGTAAAACCTTACACAAATCATTTTATACCTTTTGACCAATATCCAGATTCTAAAGTTGAATACCCGATTATACACTTTACATTGGAGTCACCAGGCTAATCCACCAGACTTGCCAACATTTGCAAAATATTACAAACCTTTTAAAGGTGAAGTACACACCAATGGCTCACCAGGGTTAATGTAGCTCTGTATGGGTTTGGCAGACTCCCACATTTCTCAGATGAATTCTCACCTCCTGTGTTGAAACACTGGCCCATCTAAACAGCAAAAAAGTTGAGATTCCCATTGCAAGGACCTACCAGAGGGATTTGGGGCTAAGGCTCAGGATCTGAGTTAGCACAGCCATGTTTATTTGATTGTAACATGAATGCCCCTACTTACCAAGTGATTGGTCTGTCAGACCACGGTCCTTAGATCAAAGGTACACGTCACCCAGCTCTGGGTCCCTTCAAATCTGCACTCCCTGGGTTTCCATTTCTGATTCTCCTCTTCACCCCCTCTCATCTAGGCTTTAATGACCCTCCATGGGCTTCCCATCAGAACCTCTCCTCCGCATATAAATGGCAAGGGCCTCTTTTATCATCACAGAGAATTTTAGTGGAAGGACTTCTGTATCCTTCCCAGATTCTTCTGGTCAAATAAGACCCAAATATTGAGAGATGTTAAGATGTCATGGACAGAATTCTGCCTCTCCTGCAGACTCTGCCTCTGGGTTTGTGCACCGTAGTCCTGCCGAGGACAGAGGTCTGGGCAGAAAGCAGAGCCCCTCTGTCCATGATCTATTGCACATGGCAGCATTGCCTGTGAGATCCCACAAGCCTTTGAAATTGCAGCAGGCCGTCTGCGATCCACCTCCCCTCCTCCCTGCCCGCACAGTAGCCCGCATGTTTTAGGTGAGTAATAACTAACTGAAGTCCTGCTGGATACATTTGCCTGTGAGAGAGGGCCAGGAAAGGGGAGTGATTAGCTCAGGACCATACAGAATCGATGCCCTCACCATAAGCTGTGTCACATTTGACATACTTTCTCTTTCTAGTTTAGCTGCTGACATAGGATTAATGGGCTAACTCTTATCCTTATATTCTGAAGGTGCTTTTTAGCTATAGGAACACTAATTTATATTCGCTGAGTGAGAGAGGCTTTGAGTTCTTAAACCATCATCACAATGTCGGTTCTTGGGGTTAACAGTGATCATGGAAAAAATTTCACTTCTTCATTCATTGCAGCTCAGTGAGGTTGTAAAAATTACCTAAATAGTTCAGACTCCAAAAAGGGGATGGCATCAGATGTTGTATTTGTTAGGCATTTTTAGTAGCAAGTTAAGAGAAAATTCAGAAAACTTGAGATCGCACGAGGGAGACAGAGACTATATGGGAAGATATAGGAGTTACTCATAGAGTCAAAGAGAGCCTTGCAATGTGAATCCTGGGAAAGCAGAGATGGTTAGCCCGTGCCAACCCTGGTTCCAGGAGTGCAGGGAAACCAGCAGAAACAGAGTAGAGGCGGATACAGGCCTGTGGACAGTGACAGTAGTCAGCATGTCATTCCTGGATTTGTAGTCCCCTTCCAACGTACCCACACTGTGAACACAAACTGAACCAGCCCTAGAGAAACTGCTGGTGGAGGGGGAGGTATGTTTTCACAAAAGGATTTCTGCTTCTGGACTACATGATGTGCTAAGTCACAGAAGCGTGAGGAGGAAGATATGAGAATAAACGGATATCTTGAAGGACAGAAAGGGGCCTGTACATGGAAATGAGTTCCTTTACCCTTCGAGGAAAGTGACCCAGTCCCTGCCTAGAGGGCAGCTTCCCTGCAGACACCAGTGATGGGCTGGGCTACCTGTAATTTGTGGCTCCTTTCAGCGACCAGCCTCACTATCCTCTTGTTTTCAAACAGGATTGGGATTTGATGATTTCAAACCCATCATGGGATTGGGATTGAAACTTTGTCCTAAGTCAGTGACGACGACATTTCCAAGTACTTTCGAGGAGACATGTTTTCATGTATTTTTGGCATCGCTCTGGATTTCAACTTATACACCCAGAAATGTCACATGTAGAGGCCCCTTTGTTGAGTACATTTGATCTCAAGTATTCCAGGTCTGGGGACGGATCTGGCTGGAAAATGTTCAGACACTGAAGTTTCTAGAGCCTGAAGATGCTCCCCTATCAGGTACCAGGATGAGCCAGATTTCATTCTCTGACTCTACATAACTTCTGACAAATGAAATGAAGTTTGCATTTTTGGCCAACCATGGAGTCTGCTCAGTGTCTAATATTCTTTTTTGAAGACTGAGGATGTGACCTGATTTTTCTCTCCCTCCTTTTTCTAGCTACATTTTTCTTTTTTTTCTAGCTGGTTCTCACACGGGTTTTCCATGGCCTCTCTCCGACTGTGGGGACTGGCCGTTTCCTGGGCACAGCACCTTGGCTTGGGGGAGCCATGAGAACTGATTAGTGTCTTTGGAAGGAGGCATTGGGCTTCTGCAACGAGAGAATCTTCGTGTGTGGGAAGCGTGGGAACTTTTCCTTTTGTTGGCTCAGGAATGAAGTTGTTGTATAAATGGACCAAGAGACCTAAGGAAAGGGACAGTCCTTTTGGCTGGTGGGTCTTCTCCACTCATAGATCCAAACAACAGAGTTGAAAATGTACCACGAGAAGACTCTGCTCACTGCCTGGAACTCAGTAGCCCCTGTGGCTGATGTCAGCACTCGCCTCACCAGAGTGAGCCTGGTTTTCCCGATCATTTGGCCTTCCACAATAAGGACAATTTAAGAGATTATTTCGTAATGTTAACTACTTCCTTGAGTAATTTTGTCACCTACATTTCTCCTTTCTGACCAGCAGTAGAATCCATTTATGTTTCCAAGATGTTGCTACTTAGGATACAATTATTTCTAAGAAATACAAGCAACATTGCTTTCTAGAATGGGAACCCTGTTCTACTGCCCTACAAGGACCTGTCCTGAGAGAGCTGGGGGGATGCAGGCTTGGAGGAGGTGAGGGCATGCACTGAGTGGGTGGAGGGAATCAAACGACTGCCAGAATAAATACCAGATGAAGCTCTTGGGCTTCTTGAGGGGTAGAATTTCCTCTGAGCTCTCTGCTAGACCCCGGCCACAACCATTCATCTACTTAATGCATTGAAGCAAATCATATAAAAAGCCAGACAGATATTTTCTCTGAATTGAAAACTGGATTTAGAGACTAGATTAAGAAATACTGTCTTTGTCATGTGAATCTCTTTGGAGAGAATCATGTCCCCACTGTATGGCAATGCAGCAGATCCTGACCATGCATATTGGTGTGTCCTTCCTGCTCTCCTGGGGAGACCATCCCATCAGGATGGAGCACGGAGCTCTCACCCATCTCCCTGCTCTGCCATGCACCCTCCTTCTTGCCTGCTCTTTCTGCTCCCCATGGCCAGCCCCTCCAGCCAACAAACTTTTTATCTCTCTTTATTTTGCAAAATCATCACCTCCAACATAAAACTAGAATTTGGCAAACAATCATGTGTCGGCATAAAGCTCTTAAATTGACCTGTTTTCGATTAAAGCACAATATGGGTTTTATAGTTTGCCTCAGGTGACCATTTAAATGCCTTGAATAATGAAATGAAAAACTGGACAGACTAAAATACTGTCTGCTTGTGACAGTAACGAATGATCCCTCATTGCCTCTCACACAGCTGCAGTCAGGGTTCCCACCACCCTTTCTGCTGATTCTGAAGTCAGTCCTAGTCCATAAATTATCAGGGAATTTGGTGAGTTTTCTCTTTTAATGTCAGTCTGTTTATTTGATTGGTAGTTTACTGACTAGTGGTTTCTGGCCTTCACACATCCTATTAATGTGTTGCTTAGTTGAGCACAATAATAAATAGAACTTTTGTTTACTTTTACATCCAAAGATAAATGTTGAGTGCTATTAAAAACTTTTCTAAAATAGTAAGGCCTCCAATGAGAAATTTTCCTTCAACAAATCATAAAACTGGGTCTAGAAGTGCCAACCCAAGTAAAATTACTGATGAACTAATCATATAGTTATTATTTTTCCTTCATCTTTTCTATGCGCTTTGTTTGACACTTATTGAGGATACAGTTGCTGAAGACCAGCTGGGTAGGACAAAGGCTCTGTCATGCATTAACTCATCCACCCATTCATTTATTCACTCATCTATTGAGCATCTGCTATGTGTCAGGCTCTATGCCAAACATTTTATTCAGGAGCCACTGTATCGATAACTATAGTGTAAGCTAAGTCATGCAATGAAAGACTTAGAGATAGACACCAAGCTGAATACTAAGCCAAATAAATTGTTGGAAGATATATTAGTTATCTAAAATAGACTTAAAACAATAAATATTTATTATCACAATTTCTGTAGGTCCAGAATCTGAACATGGCTTAGCTTGATGTTTATGGTTCAAGACTTCTTGAGGTTTCAATAAAGGTGTTAGTCAGGGCTGCAGTCTCATCTGAAGGCTCAGCTGGTTGGGGGTGGTGTCTGTATCTATGTGGTTATTGGCAGGCCTTGGTCTTCACTACACTGGAACTCTTCAAAGGGTTTTCTCATGACACAGAAGCTAGCTTTCCCCAGGGTGAAGAATGTAAAAGAATGTGAGAGCTCTCAAGACAGATGCTATAGTCTTTTTTATAACTTAATTTTGGAAGTGATATTCCATCCCTTCTGCCATATTCTTTGTTAGAATCAAGTCAGTAAATCCAGCTCAGATTCAAGTGAAAAGATTCCACAAGAGTGTGAATACCAGGAGGTAGGGAAATTGGGAGCCATCTGAGAGGCTGCTTACCACAGAGGGCCTGTCAGTTAGGAATTGGGTTCAGCTGTTGCTGTTAACAGGCTCGACCTAAGTGGCTTAAACACAGAAGAGTTTTTTGTTTTTCTAATGAGAAATCTGGAGGCAGATAGTTGTTGGTCTTGGCTCAAAGGCTGTGGGCACTGTGGTTCTTGTAGCCTTTCACTTATGGCCCTAAGCTGCTGGAACTCTTGCCATCATGTCTGCATTCCAAGCAGCAGAACAAGAAAAGAACAGGGGGAGAAGAGAAAGAGGGCACCAGCCCACTGACTATCCTGTTCATCCCAGGAAGTACCACTCAACAAGCTCAACTCTCATTTCCATAGCCATCTCCAGCTGCTCTGGAGTCTGGGAAATGTAATCACATGCACCATTATCCCCCAGTGCACCACTGCCTCCAGCCCCTTTCCACCTTTCAGTTATAGCCATAAACATCCAGTTAACCATAAACATTCAGCTAATCCATGTCCAGATTCTTGACCTACAGAAACTGTGACAGTAAATATTTATTGTTTTAAGTCTATCTTAGATCACTAACATATCCTCTACTTAACATTTCACTGGTGGTTAATATTCAGCTTAGTGTCTATTCTCAAGTTTTCCATCGTATGTCTTTGCACCCTCCTCATTGAAATATTGGCTCCTGATTAGAATGCTTGAGTACCCTTCTTTTATACCACCAAGACTGCTCCTCAAGCTGATTTTGTACCCTGCAAGCCAGTGATGCCTCTATTAATGGTTGTCCTTGTCTTTTATGAGTTGATGTGACTGGGTGGGGGAGATTGAACACCCACCCTCACGCTGCTCACTCTCAAGTAAAGAAGTAAGCCAACATTAGAGTCTCAGGGCTATGAAAGGGAGCACAGAAATCACAGTGCAACCTCCCAAGTACAGGTCAGGAAGCCTGGTTTAAATATTTGAAGGCAATGTTATGAAGTTCCCAGTGGAAAATGAACTTGAGAACTGGGTCATTCATATGTCCAACATCTACCTTCTGCATATTTGGAGTGTGCATGGCACTGCCTGGGGCCACTGCAGTGAATAAGAGAGATGAGAATCCGGGCAACTCCGAGAGACCCAGTCCCACCTGCTTTGCTGGCAGGGGCTTAGGACGCAGTCACTTTCCATTAAAGTCAGAGTCCTGGAGTCCCATCTGCTTCGCTTCTGCATTCCCTACAATGATGAGTGGTTAGGAGTCCACGTCCCAGAGAAAGACTGTCTGGGTGTGGGTCCCCACCTTGTCACTTCTGTGTCCCCTTGTGTGAGCTGCTGGACATCTCTCGGCCTCAGTTTCCTAATTTATAATATGGCTGCCTGTCGGAGGATTGCATGAGAAGATACATATTGCTTAGCATAGTGCCAAGGGCACAGTAATAGCCCAACACTTATTAACCATGTAGATGATACCTATGGAGATGATGGTGATGATGACAATGGTGATGATGATGATTCTGTTTCTATTCTAAGGTTTGGTTACAGTTTCCTAACTTTGGGAGATATGCCTATCTGTATATATCACGGCATAGTCTCTTTCTCTTATTGTAGAGAAAACACCTTCACATTATAGATGCACTGCTTGGCCTCCTTATCTCTCAGGGTAGAGGAGACTCTGGAATTCCTCTCGACTGGTCCAGATGCCCAGAAAATTCTACAGACAAGCAGCACCAAACTTATGAGCATACATGTGGTCCAAAATATTCTTTTAAAGTCAAAGCTGTCATTGCAGTTTTCCAAAAATAAAATGATATAAATTGTGCACAGGACTGCTTACCATACTTAACTCTTAACACAGCTGAGCTTTAAACCATATTAACAGTACCAACCTGAGTTCTGGGTCCTGGGAACCAGGAGGAGATAAAAGATGAAGAAACGGGGAAGGAGAGGCCGGGTGCGGTGGCTCATGCCTATAATCCCAGCAGTTTGGGAGGCCAAGGTGGTGGATCATCTGAGGTCAGGAGTTCGAGACTAGCCTGGCCAACATGGTGAAACCCCGTCTCTACTAAAAATACAAAAATTAGCTGGGTGTGGTGGCATGTACCCATAATCCCAGCTACTTGGGAGGCTGAGACAGGAGAATTGCTTGAACCCAGGAGGCAGAGGTTGCAGTGAGCTGAGACTGCACTGCTGCACTCCAGCCTGAGCGACAGAGTGAGACTCTGTCTCAAAAAAAAAAGAAAGAAACAGGGAAGGAGAAATGATTGGAAGAAGATGGATATGCTGAGTCACATTTTGAAATTGAGAAGTCTATCTGTGATCACTTGCACATCTTCCCCTCTGGGTAGTGTCTACTTCCCATGTCACTCTGCCATTCTTTTGCTGAAGCCATGCCCACCTTACCACAGGGTGCAGGGCAGTGAAGAAGCAGCAAGCTGTGAAGGCTGAGCCATACCTGGGAAGAGTGACTGCTAACATGTGTGTGTCCCTGGAGGCATTTGCTCCTTCACAAAGAAATGCTTGTGAACTCAAACTGGGTTCTAATTGTCAACATTCAAGGGAGCTTGCAAAAAGAGTCATTATTCAATAAACTATACCAAATACTATAATATGTGCCTGGCATGTTGTAGGTGCTGGAGAAACAGGAGTGAACAAATAAGCAAAGCCCATGCCCTGTCACTGCATTTCTGCAGAAAAGATGTTTTACTTCAGGGAAGCCAAATTACTCACCAGGAGCCTGGCCCCGAGTCCACTCTGGGGGTCAACACCCAGGGCTGCCCAGCGGGCTGTGTCTGCTGTTCCCCTGGTCCTAGTCCACAGGCTTTTTGAAACCTCCAGTGCACTCACTATGTAGAAAGCAGAGGTGAAGTCTCCCGGGCAGCCTTTGTCATGTCTGTGAATAAGGACGACTCTTTTCTGGAAATTAAAAGGAGCAGTCCGGCTATCTCACCGTACAATCACTGGTGTAGTTTACTTTTTTATTCTGTGTCTGGATTTTTCCCCTGGGGCTGCAGAAGGAAGCCTGCTTCCTTGGTTCAAAGCCAGTGTGTGTTTCTGCAAGAAAGAACTTCTGGATCAGCGGGACCCCTTAGCAGGTTGCAAGCTGGCTCCCGAGAGGGAGCAGGCAGCCAAACAATATTTGGCCTGTCCTTCCCAACTCCACGCCAGCCTTAGTTCTGGTTCCTTTTCAGTAGGCGAGCGGCAGCCCAGGACTTCGGAGGGAACCTGATAACTTGTCTTTGTGTGATTAAGGCTGGGTAGCAGAGTCCACTGAGAACCATCTAAGCTTCGCCATAAAAATAGACCTCAGCTCTGGGTACCGGGGAGTTTTAATAATGTGGAAAAATGCTTACGTTGTCATGTTAAGTGAAATAGAGTCCTAAGTAATGTATACAGTGTTAACTACAACTATGTAAACAGAGAGAGAGCAGAAGGAAATACAGGAAAATATTAATAGTGTGTGGCTTTGGAAAGTGGGATTAATACACTCTACTTGGCTGGGTTCAGTGGCTCATGCCTGTAATCCCGTCACTTTGGGAGGCCGAGGTGGGCGGATCAAGAGGTCAGGAGTTCGAGACCAGCCTGGCCAATATGGTGAAACCCTGTCTCTACTAAAAATACAAAAATTAGCTGGGCATGGTGGTTTGCACCTGTAGTCCCAGCTACTGGGGAGGCTGAGGCAGAAGAATCACTTGAACCTGGGAGGCGGAGATTGCAGTGAGCCGAGATCATGCCATTGCACTGGAGCCTGGGCGACAGAGTGAGACTCCATCTCAAAAGAAAAAAAAAACTATGCTTTACTCTTCTACATTTTCTAGGTTATCCCCAGGCAGTATTTATAACTTTTATAATCATACAAAAATAAACTTTATATTATAATATACATATTTTGCATATTTTAACACTTTTCCCCAACTTTAAGAATATGTGATAAAAGAAATTTATGTTACTCTAACGAGCAGCTGCTATCTTGGTTAATTCGTATTTTTTCACAATTAATAATATAAACTTTAAACAGAAACTTATAGAAGCAATTGTCCATTGGATAATCAGTGGGCGAAATTGCCCAGGAAATGAAAGCAAAACAAAAACAATATGAAAATAAAAACAAAAAATCCACAAACTACATCAGAAATGAATTTCCTCTTTGGGACATGCTGAAAAACATCCTGGGTAAAATCAAGGTATTTTGCAATTATTTTTCAAGTAAAGATTGTACAGAAGGATGCAGTGATCAATGCTGCTTTCCTTTACTGCTTTGCAGGTCTATCTAGAAACTTTAGTGGCCAGAGAGGCGGCCTGCAGGCTCAGGGATAACTGTCTTGCTAACAAGGAACTTAACAAGTTCCGTGTTGCAGTTTCCTACTATGAAAATGTGGGGTAGTTTTGTGGGAAGCTGCTAGTTCCCTAGTCAATTTTTGAAAGATCTAAGAGAATAAGGAGGTTCACCAAATTGCAAATTATGCTGGGGATCCATACTACAGATTTATACAATGTGGTACCCAGAGCTGATAAGGATGGGGCCCACTGTATCAATTACACTTAGAGTTGGTTGTATGTAGCAGAAACCTACAATAAAAAAGGCTCAAATACAAGACATTTTATTCTTTCACATAAAAGAAATCCAGAGGATAGTGAGTCAGGGGTTACCCGGCCACCGCTCATCCCTGCTAACTCAGGCTCCTTCCACCTCTTCACCCTGCCTCCCCCCGGTGGTGGCCACCCCCACCTGCAAGGGCGATAACACACGTGGAGTTGTTTTAGAAAGAATTATTTTGTGCCCAGCTGAAAATCAGGGTCTTGATTTTCAGGGAAGAGGGGAGAACACATGTGGGGTTAGGCAACCAGCAATCACTGCTGTGGCCATAACTGGAGCATATTGAATGTTCTGAGGTCTCCAGGGGGTGCATGGCAGTCTCTCAGTAGTGTGCAATGTGGCCTTTCTGGACCCAGAGGCCTATGAACAGATAATAAAGCAATAAATTAGCTGCCCCACATAGCTCGGTACCCTGCAGGAGAACAGGGGCAGGATAATAGCAACAGCACCACCATTCCAAGAGGAGCAGACAGGAGGCACACAGGGGCCCCCGCCCAGCTACAAACCTTCTGAGCATGCAGCAGCAGGCCTTTCCCCCAGATTTTCTAGTTTATGCCTGGGGAGCCTCTCTACTCACTGTCCTCTGGGGCCCCTAACTTGTGCTCAGAGAGACCCTCTGGCCTCTCACTCTGGATAGCTGTGTATGATATGGGATTAGGGACATGCCCTTAGTGGGGTCTGCACAGCTCCTCCTGCTCACTTGCTGCTGCTGAAGATTGGAGATTCCACAGTTGAATAGTCAAATGCCTTTTTTAAAAAATTGAGATGTGGTGGGGCACAGTGGCTCATGCCTGTAATCCTAGCACTTTGGGAGGCTGAGGCCAGAGGCTCCCTTGAGCCCAGGAGTTTGAGACCAGCCTGAACCATACAGTGAGACCTCAGCTCTACAAAAAGAATAAAACAATTAGCTGGACATGGTGGTACGTGCCTGTAGTCCCAGCTACTCAGGAGGCTGAGGTGGGAGGATTGCTTTAGCCCAGGAGGTCGAGGCTACAGTGAGTCATGAACTCACCACTGCACTCCAGCCTGGGTAACAGAACCAAACACTGTCTCCGAAAGAAAAAAAAGAAAAAAAAAAAAAAAAAGGGAGGGCAGTGAAATTCAGGTAGCATAAAATTACCATTTAAAAATGAACAAATTCAGTAGCATTTAGGACAACCACAACATTGGACAACCACCACTTCTATCTGGTTCCAGAACATTTTCCTCACCCCAAAAGGAAACCTTGTACTCATTAAGCAATTATTCTTATTCCTACCTGCCCCCAGCCCTGACAACCACTAAACTACTTTCTATCTGAATGGACTTGCCTATCCTGAATATTTCATATAGATGGAATCATGTAGTGTGTGTCCACTTTGCATAATGTTTTCAAGGCTCATCCATGTTGAAGCATGAATTAATATTTCATTCTTTTTATTCTTTTATGGCTGAATAATATTCCAATTTATTCATAAAATATATTTTTAACTCATGGTTTCTTTGACAAATCGGATCCACAAAAACACATTCAGCTTCTGACCTGCTTGCCTCTCATCAGCTCCCTGGCTGCAGTCACACTGAATTCTTGCCAAGACCTACGCCTCAGACCTGCTTTATTGCTTTTCTTTTGTGCCCCTTCACTCACTCTCATTTGATGGAATGGCGGCTACCTTGACTCTTCCTGGAACACCATATGGCAAAGGCCAGTCCTTTCCCTTCATCTCGTTCTGAGCCGCTTCAGACCCTTGACCACTCAAAGGCCAGCACAGTCTCGTCTCTTACTATTTGGGATTTATAAGCAGTTGACTTTTCTGACTTTGCAAAGCCCTGAATTTCGGAACTCTATTCCTTTCCTAAGAATAACAACTGCATTGACTTCTAAACAGCGTTGGTTGCATCACCAAGGGGGGGGGGGAACCTCAAACCTCTGCCAGTTAAACCATGTCATGCCATATACTGCAAGTGCCATTACAATGTGAAAAAGAAACATGCACCGCAGAGTTGATGACGTGCAGTAAAACTACCGATATGAACGGCTGACATTAGTTGAGGTCCTATGCATTGTGAATCCTTTGAGAGAGATGTCAGTATTGTTAGCTTTCTTTTACAGAGGAGGCAGTGGAGGCAGAGTAAGGTTCACACCCAGCACCCCTCACTCAGAAGGCTTCTGCCTGGGTGGAGCTTGCATTGGCCAAACCTCATCCACTTGCCATTTATTCGGTCATTCAGTGACAAGTGTTTATGGTCACCTGTGGGAGTGTGTGTGTGGCAAGGGTGGAAAATTTCCCTCTTGGTGTTTTCAATTTAGTGGAGGAGTAAAGATGTGCAGCAAAATATGAAAGAGATCATTCAAACATTTAGGGACTCAAGTGAATGCAAAGGAGTTGGGGAAAGTTCCGCTTAGGAGGTGATATTTGAATCAGGTTTTCAAGACCAAGCAGGAATTTGCTTGGAGAAGGGGGCTGGAGGAGAAATGACCAGGCTGGGGGTGGCAGGAGCACAGGTATAGGCAGGGAGAGAAGAAAAGGGGCTTTTGGTTTGAGACCCTGCAAGGAGGCAGCATGGAGGAAGGGGCTGCAGGGAGCTTTGGGATTGGGGAGAGAATGCAGCTGGAGGAGTCCCTGATGTCACTTGGGTATTATTAATGTCAATCATAAGCTTATATAGAATGACCTGCTCACTACAATAAACAGTCATAACTGTGGTGCTCTCATCAACATGACAGCATTGGAGACTCTACTCCAACTCACTTGGGTCTAGAGGTGATCAGTTTTTCCCTGGCCAAAGCCCAAGGGCAGTCTCTCTCCTCTCTCCCTTCCCTGGCTCATGTTCCTCTGTGTATGACTGTGTCCCTCCAGCCCATGACCCATGGAGAATGCAGACCATCTCTCTGCCAGTGTTGGAGACCAGATCCCATGGAAGGGCACTCATGTCCAGCCTGGGGCCCCCTGACTTGGCAGACACTACTAGTTGACAACAGATACCCTTCTCCCCTTCTTGCTTAATTGAAAAACAATTCTATTTCAGATGGCATTGTGTCAGTGAAAAGACCACATTTTCTAGACTAGTCTGCAACTAGGAGAGCCCAAGTGATCTAGTTCCATGTGTGGAACCATTATGTGGAATTTTCAGTAGGCTCCATCATGGTGGGAAGGGATGGCATTACACATTTTTCTGTCCTCCCTCACTTCCTCCTACTGTCAATATGGGGAACATGGACTTGCTGGTTGGAGTGCCAGCAGCCGTCCTGGGCTGTGAAGTCACTTTGAAGATGAAAGCCAGGCTCTGGGATGGTGGATCAGGAAGACAGGGGCCCAATTTCCTGGTAATGCTTTGGGGCTGCACCCTCGGCTTGTGCTTCTTATGCCAGGCTACTTTTACATGAGAGAGAGAGAAAAAAAAGCCCTGACTTAATGCATTGCTGTTTTTTTCCAGAAATGTGCAGCTCGACCTAATGACAGGTGATTTAGGGTGGGAAGCAGAGTAAGATGACAGAACTACAGGACCACATGAAGGGAAGGAGTGGGTCCCCCAGGAAAGGGTGCAGTTTGTTAGAACAATAGCATATCCACTACAAAGAGCTGCCATTTGCTGGGCGCTAAGGGCCTGGCCCTCTGGGAACCTCACCATCTGCATCATCTCACTTCATCCTCACCACAGTGGGGGCACAAGGACTCTCTTATGACCAGGGCTATTCTCAATTTCCAAATGAGGAAACAAAGGCTCAGGACGGGTTCTTTCCCAAGGCCACTGGGTTGGGAGCTACTTTCCACTCTGGGTCTGTTTGACTCAGGGACAAATCTTGAAGCCCCACAAGGGCACGGAGAAGCTGTGCAGATGTGAAAGCTGGAGTGGCCTGATCAGATCTGTGACTTTGTGTCATCACAAAAGTGAAAGAAGCAGTTCACAGAAGGGAGTGGAGTGTGCAGGTCAGAGGCAGGAAGAATAGGCAGACACTGTGATGATGACAGGCTGTGAAGAGATGGGCGATGCCTGGGGTGGGAGGGACTGTTTTGGGCCCAGTGCTGAACTGAGAACCTCCTCTCAGGCCCTCAGTCAGGCTGGCCCCTGCTAGACATGAGATTTGACTCACTGGTTCCCATGAATAGCCACTATAGATGAATGCACTCTATCAAGTCCATGTCTGATTAAATTCAACAACTCAGGAGTAGTGGTCAGGAAGTGTGCTGATTTTTTTTAATACGGATAAAGTTTTTAATTACAAACTCTTCAGAGGGCAAACTCAGATTACTTAGGGTGTATGTGCCCTTGTAGTGTTTTTGAGGGAGTCATTAGGGGCATGGAATAATTAAGTGAAAATTAAGAAGCTATTAAAGAATCACTCAGCTAAGAAGCAAGATGGTATATCAGATCAGGCTCCATCTGATCTCTTGGCAGTAAGCGTTAGACCACAGGGTTATTTAGGTGTCAAGGATTTTGTTTTGCCAGTTATCAAGCCTAAGAAACTTCCCAGTTACATCAAATCAAGCAAATAATGAAGGCTATCATCCACCTTTGCTTACAACAAAAAGAAACCACTTATAAGTTCTTCCTGTTAGCCAAAACTGAAGAATTTAAAGTGCCTTGGCTCTTAATAATAGTTTTACTTTATGGTTTTCTTGCTAGTATTTCAAATACATAGTCTGTCTTCACCAAACTAGAGATAGTTGATATCAAGAAAAATGTCTTTGCCTGGACTGAATGATGTCATTGCACACTCAGGGATCATGCACTCTTTAGCAGCACCCACCTTATTCCATGCTGTCCTGCCTTCTCCATTTGTAGGATAACTGCAGTATTCAGAAGCTGGCTGGTGGAGCCCAGGCCTCTATCATTCAATTGCCATCACTGTACTTGGTGGGGCCTCAAAGGATGCTCCAGATCCCATTTTCCTGCTTCCCTTTTTGACAGCATTGTCTGTGGGTGCTGCACCCATTCCCTGCAGCCAATTTCCTGTGCCTCACTCATGGAGGCTGCCAGGGCCATCTCCCTGGTCACCATGGCCTCCCATGCCATGCCAGTGCATGCGAGGCCAGTGCATCCTACTCTGCTCCTGTCTGACTTGACCTCTCAGCAGTGCTGGCAGGTGGACCTCTCGTGCCTTCTTGAAACCCTCACTCCTTGGCTTCTGAGCAGTGATTTTCTTGGTTTTCTTCCAACCTCACTGGCTGAGGGTGCTGGGT
The DNA here is from genome assembly GCF_000951035.1 of Colobus angolensis palliatus. Classification (NCBI taxonomy): domain Eukaryota; kingdom Metazoa; phylum Chordata; class Mammalia; order Primates; family Cercopithecidae; genus Colobus; species Colobus angolensis. Next base: position 1,440,499 of record NW_012116888.1, read on the forward strand.
TCGCTTCTCATCTCTCTCCACATGCTCTCTCTCTCCCTCTCATCCAGGGCAGGTCTTTAATTCCATCTGTAGGACATTAACTCTTGAATCTGCCTCTAATATTGACTTTTCCCAAGAATTCTAAGCCTACTCAACATCTCTGCATGGATATCTGATAGGCACGTTCAAATTAAGATGGCCAAAACCAAATCTGGGATTTCACACCACCCATCTCTGTAAGTGGCACTCCTCAGTTACTCAAACCAAAAATTGAAGGGTTATGCTTGATTTATCTCTCTCCATCACTGCCCTCAAACCCAATCCATCTAACAACTCTATCTCCAAAACATTACTCAAACAGGTCCTCGTCTTTCTGTCTCTGCTATACTCATCAGACCCCAGTGGGACCCACTAGACTCCCTTGTTTCCACCTGGTCCTACACAAGGGCTCCACACTTAACAGTAAGAGTTATCCTCAGAGGCTGGGCATGGTGGCACACCCCTGTAATTCCAGCACTTTGGGAGCCTGAGGCAGCTGGATTGCTTGAGCCCAGTTCAAGACCAGACTGGGCAACACAGTGAAACCATGTCTCTATAAAAACTACAAAAATGAGCCAGGCGTGGTGGTGTGTGTCTGTAGTCCCAGCTACTTGGGAGGCTGAGGTGTGAGGATCACTTGAGCCCAGGAGGTTGGGGCTGCAGTGAGCCATGATCATGCCACAGAACTCCAGCCTGCAACAGAGCAAGACCCTGTCAAAAAAAAAAAAAAAAAAAAGAAAGAGAAAAAGTTGTCCTCAGAAAATTCAAGTCAGATCATGTCACTCTCCTGTTTAAAAGCCTCCAGTGTCTCCTCATCACACCTGGCACAAAATTCAAGCTGCTTCCTTGCCACCTTCTCCAGCCCCATCCTGTCTTCTCTTACTGTTGCTTAGTAAGCAGCAGCCATCCTGGGGACTCTTTCTTATTCCTTTTTGTCTTGGGATCTTGGCAACAGCTGCACTCTTGTCCTGGAATGCTGCTGGTTGGCTCCTGGATATCATTCAGATCTCAGCTTACATGGCACCTCTCCAGAGTCACCTTCCTAGATGACCTGCCCATCTCAAGTACTTCCCTCCTACCCTATGCTAATTTTTTACACTGTTCGTGTCACTAGCTTGTACTTTTCTCATGTACTTATTTTCTGTCTCACCCTCCTAGAACGTAGGCTTCATGAGGACAGGGATCTTTTGTGTCTTCTTCTTGCTGTGTCCCAGGACCTGAGTTGGATCTTGGCATCTGGTGTGTATTCATTAAAGATTTGTTGAATGGTTGAGTTCCAAACTTACTGTCTTCTGCTCCGTGTGTTCTGATATCTTCTTTATTATGGTCTGCTTTGTTGAGTAATGTGTTATGATCATCAAGATTTACTCACAGGCACTGAGTTTCAAAAGATGATGCATATTTAGTGTATGATTCATTTATTTAAAATTCTAGACTTTTGACTGCGGCCTGTGACTCAAATACTGTATTGGTGGAAAACTTTCAAATCATCAACCACACGTATTTGGATTTTACCAGCTCCATGGCACATATGAAAAATAGCCAGTACTTAGAGATTGTTCTTATTATCATCCTAGACTTTTGTGAATATTAATTTTTAATTCTCATATAACCCTATGAGTATGAAACTCTTATCTCCCTTTTGTAAATTGGCTGAATGTGTCAGTTCTCTAATGCTGTGTAACAAATTCCTGCGAATGGAGTGACTTTAAAACAAGCCACATCTATGAGTTCACAGTTCTGTGGGTCAGAAGTCTGGGCAGACTCCACTGGGTTCTCTGCTTAGGGTTGCACCAACTAAAATCAAGATGTCAAAGGGGTTGCGTTCATGTCTGGAAGCTTTAGGGGAAAACTGACTTGCAAGCTCATCAGGGTTGTTGGTGGAATCTGGTTCCTTCTGGCTATAACTCTGAGGTCTCTGTTTTACTGCTGGCTGTTAGCTGGGGGTTGCTCTTAGTGCTTAAAGACCTCCTGAAATCCTGACACAGGACCACAGGACCCTTTCCTGCTTTGAGTCTCTGACTTCCTCTTCTGCTTTCAGCCAGAGAAAACGCTCTGCAAAATTTTTTTTTTTTTTTTTTTGAGACAAGGTCTCATTCTGTCACCCATACTGGAGTGCAATGGCATGATCACAGCTCACTGCAGCCTCTCTGAGTAGCTCAGACTACAGGGATGGACCACCATGTCTGGCTAAATTTTTAATTTTTTTCTGTAGGTAAGGTCTCACCATGTTGCCCTAGCTGGTCTTGAGTTCCTAGATTCAAGTGATTCTCCCACCTCAGCCTCCCAAAGAGTTGGGATTTCAGGTGTGAGCCACCACACCTGGCCAATGACTTGCTTTTAAAGGGCTCACCTGACTGGGTCAGGCCCACTCATCTATTCTCCTTATTTTGTGGTCAATTAACTTGGACTTTATTGTACTTACAAAATCCCCTCACAGTATTACCTATTATTAGTGTTTGACTGAAAAAGCAGAGACAGGAATCTTGGGGAAGCATCTTTAGAATTCTGCCCACTGCACTGAGATTCAGAGAAGTTAGGTGATTTATCCAAGGTCATACAGCCAGCAGTGGAAGCCAGATTCAAACTAAGTTATTCTGGCCCCCAGAGTCTGTGACCTTAAATAATACCCTACAGTGCGACGAGTATCCAGTGCTGCCTTGGAAATCGTGCTGGGCAGATTTTCTGATAATCTGATGTAGTCATGCAGGTGAGATGCACTGGGTTACTCTGTTCATAAGGACTGGAACTATCCATGGTGCCTTGTCTACTCACTCCCATCACTTCCGATGTAACTGAAGACAGATATGACCAAAGAAGTCAGGACTCTGCTTTTCAATGGATTGAACCCACGGATGCTGCACCATTTTCCACGAGTCAGCAGCATCATTTCCAGGTTTTTGCTGCCCCCAGAACTTGGTTACCCCTCAAATCCTTTCATCATCAGCATGAGTGAAATCAATGTAACTCCCATTAACAAGAATATTATTATTGTGCACATGAGAATTAAGCCCAAAATGCAATCTGTGCTCACTCAGGTTTTGTGATGGATGGATGCAGTAGTATGCTGGCAGTGTCTTGTTCTGGGTTTTGGAACTGATTTGCTTATCTCTGCCCAACTCACTTTCAGTGAGAGCATGCTGGTAGTTTGCAATTGGCAATTGAGGGAGAATTTACACTAGAGAAATCAGCAAACACTAGAAATTAGGGTTTGCTTTATTCATCTATATTTGGAGAAGTGATTGTTAAACATTTGCCAGCACACCTCTGGATAGATGGATGGTAGATGGAAGTGGTGAGAGCCAAGAGAGCTCAGGGATTCTAGCTTTCATAATCATAAGCATGGACATTCTTGGAATGCTTAAGGGGGCGTGGAGGGAGGACCCCCAGCATCAGCCCAGGAGAGTGAGTCTTGTGAGCTGGGAGATGAAGTCTCTAAAGAAGTGAGAAGGGGGGCGATTTGAGCTATGAATCTTGGCAAATAGCCCTAGGACAGAGGCAGAGGGGAGGAGAAAAAAGAACCCTCAGGGCCAGGAAGATCAGTGGAAAATTGGAGGCCTCACAGAAAGCGAGTGGCTTGCTTGAGCAGAATGATGCCTCATGAGTTTCTTAAAAAGGAAAAGGTAGGGGTAAGGGGCTGTTTATCTGTTAATACTTCAACCCACTCTCAGCACCCAAATAATAGGGTGGGTGCATCAAATCTTGGTAGCTATATATATAAGAATACTTGTAGGTGTTGTTTAATTTAGGACCTTATAAAGACAATAAAATGGCTTATTGAGAATCACTAAACCAACACCCTGTAATGAAAATACTTTTTAGCTCATATAGATCAAGACACCAAACTTGACTATATAAATAGAGAGATATACCATGTTCATAGATTGGAAGACTTAACATAGTGAAGAAGTAGATTCTACCCAAATTCATTGATAGATTTACTGCAATTCCTTTCAAAATCCAAGGGGGGACATTTTGTAGACACAAATGAGCTGACACTAGAATTCATATAGAAAAAAAAAACAAGAATAGCCAAAATAATTTTGAAAAAAGAAGAATAAAGTTGGAGAAATCATACTACCTGATTTTAAGATTTGACATATAGCTGTAGTAATCAAGACTGTGGTATTGGGAAAGGAATAGACTGGTAGATTAATGGAACAGAATTGAAAGTCCAAATATAAATACACATAACATGGTCAAGTGGTTATTTTTGTTTTTTTTTTAGACAGAGTCTCACTCTGTTGCCCAGGCTGGAGTGCAGTGGCACGATCTTGGCTCACTGCAACCTCCCTCTTCCAGGTTCAGGCAATTCTCCTGCCTCAGCCTCCCGAGTAGCTGGGACTACAGGTGTGCACCACCAGGCCTGGCTAATTTTTTCTATTTTAGTAGAAATGGGGTTTCACCATGTTGCCCAGGCTGGTTTCGAACTCCTGACCTCAGGTGATCTGCCTGCCTTGGCCTCCGAAAGTGCTAGGATTACAGGTGTGAGCCACCATGCCCAGCCAGCCAAGTGATTTTTTTACAAAGTCCCGAAAGCAATTCAATGGAGGAAAGATAGACTTTTCAACAAATGGTATTTTATTGGATATCCTCAGTCAGAAAACTCCTCAATCTAAACCTCACTTATTGTGAAAAATTAACTTAGAATTGCCAATATGCCTAAATATAAAATGTAAAAGTCTAAATCTTTTAGAATAAAAAATCTTCATTACTAGGGTTAGGCAAATATTCCTTAGAAGACCTAAAGCACTATCCATAAAAGAAAGATAACATCAATTGCATTTCATCAAAATATTTTATTCTGCAAAAGATATTGTTAAAGAGGATGAAAAGACCAGATATAGACTGGGAGAAAATATTTGCAAATTACATATTTGATCTAAAAAGTTGTACCTAGAATGTATAAAGGTGGTTCTAAACTCAACAGTAAGAAAACAAAGAATCCAGTTAAAAAGTGGAGAAAAGAATGGTATAGACACTTTGCCAAAGATACACAGATGGCAAATGAGCACATGAAAAGATGTTCAGCAGCATTAGTCATTAGGGACATGCAAATTAAAGCTATGTGGAGATACCACGACTCACACGTTAGAGCAGCTAAACTAAAAATACTGACAATACCAGCAGGGGAAAGGATGAGGATCAACTGGTCTCTCATGCATACATTGCTGGCGGAAATACAAAATGGATTGTATGGTCACTTTGGAGAAAGTTTGACAGTTTCTTATAAGGGTAAACATACAGTCACCCAGTAGTAGTACATTAACTATTCACTTTAGACAAAAGAAAAACTTACATCCATACAAAAATGTGTACACAAATGTTTACAGCAGTTGTGTTTGTCATAGCCAATGTGGAAAACAAAACAAATTTCCCTCAACATGTGAATGGATAAACAACCTGTGGTATATCCATACAATGGAATAGTTCTCAGAAATCAAAATAAATAAAATCCCACAATATCACCAAAGGGGACTTTAATTTTGTCTGTAATGTTTTAAGGTTTTTAGTAGACAGACTATTTTCATGTTCTGTTTGTTGTTGAATTTTTAAAATTGATGTTTCTTTTATTACAAAGTATGAAAACTACAAGAGCATATCTCCCTGCCTGATCAATGTTCTGTCATGTAGACAGACTCTCCTTCACCAAGCCCAAACCCTCTCCTTGAGCAGTAGGTTCTAGCCTTCTATCTACTCCACCAAATTCCTTCTCACTCTCTCTTGCAACATCAATTTTTCTCTTTCTACTAAATTATTTCTATCAATAAGTACACAGATGGGCTGTTGTTTTTTCCATCTTAACAAATAAGGAAATCTCTCTCGACCTCATTTCCCCCTCCAGCTACAGCCTTATTTCTAGAAAGCAGCTTCTGTTCTGTCTTCATTTTCTTTCCCCTTTCTCTCCTTACTCAGTTCAGAGCTTCACCCCCATTTCCCTAACAATTCCTCTTTTTTTTTTTTTTTTGCCAAATCCACAGATGCTCTTCTGTCTCCACCTTACATGGCCTTTCAGCAGTGATTATGCAGGTGATCAGTCTCTCCTCCTTAAAACACTTTCTTCACTTGCCCTTGAAGGTTCTACACTCTCCAGGCTTCCCTCCCACCTCACCAGCCCTTACTTCCCCACTCCCATCTTTGCTGGCTCCTCCTCACTCTTCGACCTCTTAAAGCTGCAGGGCCCCAAGGCTCAGTTCCTGCTTTCTTTTTCTACATTCATTTCTGTGGTGAACTCATGCAATTTCCTTACTTTACAGACTATATTACATCCAATTTAAGATGCCCTCAATTATAAGATGCACCATTAAGTTTAAGTTCCGGTAAGGAAGAAAGAAGCACTACCAATCAAACTCTTTTATTTATTTATTTATTTATTTTTTGATATGGTATCTTGCTCGGTAGCCCAGGCCGGAGTGCAGTGACACAATCTCGGGTCGCTGTGACCTTCACCTCCCAGGTTCAAGCGATTCTCCTGCTTCAGCCTCCCCAGTAGCTGGGATTACAGATACTCACCACCATGCCCTGCTAATATTTGTATTTTTAGTACAGACGGGGTTTCACCATGTTGGCCAGGCTGGTCTCGAACACCTGACCTCGTGATCCACCCACTTCGGCTTCCCAAAGTGCTGAGATTATAGGCGTGAGCCACTGAGCCCGGCTGCCAATCAAACTCTTATATCCTGTCATCCCAATTTCAGATGTCTCTTTGTTCTCAGAGTCCCTCAACTGCTCTGGAGAGAGTGATGCTGCTTCTCCTTCCCAGCACCCCTCTGGGAAGGGGAACAGGGTTCACACCCTTCCTTCTATCCTTTTTCTTCTAACTCTCTTCAGCACCCAGCCTGTGCAATCCTTATGTGAACTTGGGATGGTATCGCCTGTTACTACACCTAGCTTTGCCACATATGGTTGTACACATACATACACTTGTATGAATTTACTCCATTAGGTTGTGCAGTATATAATCTGTACAACTATACATTGTTGCCTGACTTCACCCATTCTTCCAAGGCTTTTTATTTTTCTCTTTATAATACTGTCTTAGTTCATTTTTTGTTGCTATAACTGAACACCTGAGGCTGACTAGTTTATAAAGAAGAGAAATTTATTTTTTTAACAATTCTGGAGTCTCGGAAGTCCAAGGTTGAGGGGTTGCAACTGATAAGGGGCTTCTTATTGGTGCGGACTCTCTGCAGAGTTCTGAGATGGCTCAGGGCATCACACGGTGAGAGGACCCACCAGAGACGGTCAAAGTGGCTTTCGTATGAGACCCACTTTTGTGATAACCCATTAATCTGTTAATGTATGAATGGGTCCATTCATGAGAGCAGAGCCCTCATGACCCAATCATCTCCCAAAAGCCCCACCTCTCAATATTTCTGCATTGGGAACCAAGTTTCCAACACATGAACTTTTGAGGAACACATTTAAACCACAGCAAATACTTTGTCCTGGGCTTTTGAAACTTTAGAGCAAGAAGGAGACTCTTTAGTTCTGTGCATTCTTCCCTGTTATTTCTTCCCTGAGGCAATCACTGTAGCCTTGGGCTTTTTGCTCCAGTTGGGCACCACTGAGCTTACCACTGTGGCTAGAAAAAAACGTGCCCTAACTGACATAGGCCTGGGAGCCCATCTGGAGCCATTCACAGTGGCAAGGGGTGGGCCTTGTTTTGCTTAACTGACAAGAACACTCCCCTGGCTATGAGGGTGGAGTCCATCTTAACCAAATGTCAAGGTTGCTACCAGTGGGGGAGGGATAGAATGAATGTGGGGGTATCCATTGGGTCTGCTCCACAGGTTCAAAGGCAGGGATGGTGTTACTGGGATGAAAGAGACTTGAGCTTGTGTTTAGGTCCACAGACAGGAAGCGATTAAAGATGTTGGAGGGAAAGAGCCCAAATTTGGTTAGGAGAAAAATCCCAGAGAACAAATGAGGTGTAGCGGGGAGGGTCTAGATTTGAAATGAAGGCATGAAACTTCTCCTAGATGGAGGATGATGAAAAGACCTGCTATGAAGGTCTAAGTGAAGGAAGGGATGTGAGGGCCTCTGACGGTCTTGTGTCCTCCAGGTAGGAGGAGCAGCACAGCTGGAGATATTGGCAGTGTGGGCAGCTTCATGGTACTTTCTGGGAAGTGTCCAATGTGTAATTTTAATTGGCTCTTTTCATTAAATAGAATTGATATTATTTTAAGAGATTGATCACTTGAAAATTAGGATTTTGATTCACTTCTCAAATGAAGAGAAAGTGCCTTTGCCTCATGTATGTCTGCAGAGTTTGGGAGAATACATCATGAGCTCAGGGAATGTGTGTGCGAAGATGTTTAAAAAGTCACTTGTGGGAATTTGCCTGGCTTGGTGGTTAGGAATGTGGACTCTGAAGCCAGGAGCACTGGGCTCACATCCAGGCTTTGCAACCTTGGGCAGGCTCCTGAACTCCTCTGTTCCGTTGCTAAAAAATGGGCAAGATATCACTATGCTTGGTATAGACCTACCGGAAGGATCAGAAGACTTAATATTTGTGTGTGTTTTGGAGAGTTACTGGCACATATTAGATAGTTTTACTGCGAATCATCATTATTTATAATAATTCTATGACATGCTGGATTGTACATTGTCTTTAGAAATGAAATTTGTTTTGTTTTCCTAATTTCGTGAAACCTACATTTTTCCAGGGCTATTTTCGTTGGGGAAAGAGCATGCAAATGTTCAGTGTTTTCAATGTAGCGATGTTTAAAATGTCATCATTGTTTCCTTTCTGGTGGGATATTCAGAGCCAGCTTAAAGAGAATCTACTCCAGAAAGTTCCATATTAGCAATTATGTGGGGGCTGGTACTCATATGCCTTAATGAATGATTTATTTATTAGTATATTGGGAATGGCTTCCCCCTTCTCACACTAGCATCTTTTCCCCACTTTCCGGCCCATTTCCAAATGAGAAGGGCTGAAGTCAATCAGGAATTAAGATTTAGCATTTCTGGGATTATCTTCGAATGAGACACTGCACTGGGGGGACACAGTTTCACTCATCCTCCATGATGGCAGTCCAAATTGCTGCTTCGGGAGCAGGCCTGGCTGTGTCTAAGGCCTCAGAATGTTCCAGAAGTCTCCCGTAACAGTGCCACTGTGGAAGAAACCACTTCTAATGTGGCAAGAAGGTGTGGCCCTGCTTGGAGCCCATGTTTTCTAACTATTTCACATTTCTTTCATTCATCCCTGGTGTTATTTTTTGAAATTAATTGTTATTTTCAGTTCTCCCAGGAATTAACTAGTTAACTTAATAAAAGTCTTCATAAAGAAGGTAAAGGCTGGCTTTCCACATAGAGAACAAACATAACCACCCACATCTCTGCAGAGATCCTGGTCAATGCATTCTTCTAGTGGGGCTGCCACACGCCTGGGGCCTCAGACAAGCCCCTTGTGGATGACAGGGGCTGGGCTGAAGACTGTCTCTGGGGCTGTGCCTCCTCCCTGTTCTCCACTCTCCCCCTAAAGGAAATGCACTGCAATGAATTGCACAATAAAGGCACTCCTAAATTCTGGAAAACTAGCAGGCTTTGAACTCTCCTGGGGGAAAGAACCATAAAAAACAAAACTGCAAGGAATGAGACAATTTGGCCAAATGGCCAATATGCTACAACTTTCATAGGGAACTCATCGCACTTGGTATTGCCTGATGGAAAAAATGCCCTGAATTTCCCGATAAAAGATCTGAGATGTGGCAAAGGAATAAGCATTTTTTCCCTAAGACAAATCTAGCTGTAAATGGAAACTGGGTCTCATGCCTCCAACAAAATATTATTTCCTTATTTACTCTAAACCTTTAGGAGTATCAGAATATAGCCTACATAGCATGAGGTACAAAGCCAAAAAAGGCTTCAAGGGCACCATTGTTCATCCATGACCTTGACTATGTCACCCCCCAGAAACCTTGAGTTGGGCAAATGTAATCACAGCAGCCTTTGCTGGCTTCTTGAACAGCTGCTAAGGATCACATGGATTCTGCTCACACCCAGTGCTTCTCATAATTTAAAAATGCTTGAAGCTGTGGGAGGCTGCCTGGCCCTCTGCATTATTCAAAAGAAAACCAGGAGGCAGCGACAATTCTTGATTCTTGCAGATAAACATTTTCCGACAACTATTAAGAGGTGGATTGCTCTACCTTCATTTAATTCCTTGGTGGTTTACTATTTGGATCTAGCATATTCTTGAAGTCTGAAAGATGGATAGAAAAGATGTAAGTCGTGTAAAGTTAAAAACTGGGCACCAACCCCCCTAACAGACAGCTTTGAAGAGATTATGATTTTAGATCCTGTGAATTGTTGTGTCAGAGGAACATATGCAGAAGAAAACAGGCACCAAAATGGTTATTACCAGAACAAAGTAAACCTGAACACCTAAAAGAATAAGAAAATATCTCATCCTTCTCTCTACTCTGAACTGCCTTGAAAAGAGCAAGAATTTCATACATGAGCCTGTAGCACATTACTAAATCTTAGTATGTATTTGAAATTCAAATGCACACAAAGTTCATGCATTTTATTTTCCAGTTGTTCTCAAGACTCCTAAATAAAGCATTTCCCCTGTGTGGGCGACCCCTGGGTCCCATGTGGGGTCAGTGTTTGGGTCTCTCTGAGAGGATTAGGAAGGCTGCCCTTCCAGGAAGGGCTGCAGGGACCCTGGGAACCGGACCAGTCCAGCTCACAAGTATGAAGAGAATGTCGGGAGAGGAAGTGGTGGCTATGAGTCAGCATGAGTCATCTCGTTCCAATGAGAATGAAGGCTGAGGTGTGCGCCTTTTTTTTTTTCCTTCTTAGTCGTGTGTACATCATTGGGAATGGAGGGAAATAAATGACTGGATGGTCGTCACTTTTTAAGTTTCAAATTGACATTCTAGGCAAGCGGTGCCTGAGCCCGTGCCTGTCTTCAGATGTTCACAGCACAGTTCCTGGGAAGGTGGAGCCACCAGCCTCTCCCTGGTGAGTATGTTTCTGTCATTTTTAGGGTCGCTTCTGCAGTTTGCCTTGGAGTCTGGGCTGTGGGAAACGCTGCTGCGTCCTGGCAGGGACACTGTGTTTCTTTCAGACTTTGAAGATCTGTCGTTTTAGAAAAGTGGCTGCCTCTGCCCCCAGCCCTGTGGTTACTGTCCTGTAGTGTGACTGTCAGGAGGTGTTTCTCGGTCCTTCATTGCGAGAATGTAGATGCCGGTTGCATATTCTGTTGTCTTGGAAGAAACTGCAGTGCTTGGCTGGAAAATAAGCTGCTCGGGACTCCACTGAGAAGCCAGAGTGAAGCTCAGAGATGGAAGTGGGTATACTTGTGCTAAGCCAGGGTTGCTGAGGTTGGGTGAGCTTCCGCTTCTCAGAGGTGGAGGAGAGGCAGCTCCTGAGCCATTTCTGGCCTCGTGGTCGGAGCTGCCCAATTTCGGTGCAAGAAATACCAGAGAGGCAGAACTTTGGCTGCCTTCTCTAAAAGCATATGAATGATTGCAGGAGCTTATTTTGCGTCCTTTCCTTTTCCTTAACGTTGAAAGTCACAAACTGTAGTAAAATCAGGAAGAACATAAAAATGCTGGGGGCTAGCGCTGGGGGTGGGGGACTGGGGAGGACTGAGGAGGGGGCACTCAGTCTTTGAGGCCTGACTTGATCTTGATAGGTATTTCTCAGGCTGTTAGTATTCCGACGAAGCTTAGCTTTACTGTCAAGTAAAATACAGGAAACATTTTTTTAAATGTTGTTCTAGTTACTGTAAATGAAACGGTTAAAATGTCATAAATACCTTATGATAAACATTTTTTCAAATTTGCTTAAAAAGCAACACATCAGTAGGCAGGGTATGACAGGGAGCTTTTTCAGTACAGTCATTTGAGTGTGTGGGCTTCCTGGGTTAATAATGAGTCAGCACCCAATTTCTAAAATTGGAGCAGCTAAGAGAATGTTCAATCTGCCCCTTAGCACAGCACAGTGGCTGGCCAGCCCCCCCGTAGGAAGGCTTGGCTGGTGGATATTTGGTTAAAATTGACTTAGGATGCCCCCCCTTGTGTAAGTGACCAGCTCCCAGCTTGGGTCCCAGCTCCTCTGGGCTACTGCTGAGAGACCCCCTCTGCTAAGGGATCTGTCTCTTAGGCAGGAGTTAACACATTTGGCTTCCAACCTTTGGCTAATGTTGACGATTTTTAGGTTGTCTTGAGGGAACAGGTTGAACATAGTTTCTGAAATGAAAAATCTAGTGTTTATTAAGGCTAGGGCAGCTGAGGGCTGAGGCTGCATCTGGAGCCTTGAGATGTTCCGCTTGCACATCACCTCGCCGAGGGATTGGGCGGGAGAGTTGGTCACCGAGTGAACTTCAAAGTTGGCGCTCTGCATGTGACGTGTAGCGTGGGAAGATTAAGTCAGCTTAAAATGAGAGAACAAGATCCCAAGGAAGAAAACCTCCCCAGAACCTTACTCTTTTATAGATAAAAGAAGATACATATTGAGAAAATTAAAAAAATAAAATGAAATAGTTGGGCTGCAAACCAGCAACTCTAGGACCAGATGCAGCCCTGGTGAAGGCATCCCCCACCAGATTCTGTTTGGCCTGCTCAGGATTGTTTTTTTTTTGGTGTTGAGATAACTGTGGGTGGGGTCCATGCTCTCCGGATCTCAGGCGCTGCCACACCCTGATGCCACAAAGCTTGGAGAGTGCGATTACAGGGAGGCTCAGAAGCCAGGCTAAGGGCCTGCCAGCCTCGTGGGGCTGCTGTGTGGTCCCCATAGTTTAGCATCTGCCAGGCCCCCAGAACAGGGCCTGGATGGAGAAGGAACTCCATCAACACTAACTCTGCTAGACTCTCTTATTAATTTGCCCTCTGAAGGCACTTGGGCTTGTGGTCCTTGAGTTAGCTCCATGGCTTTTTCAAGAAAGATCCTGCAGTTCCAACGTGAGCAGTGGTTGTTTCCAAGGCTAACAATCTTGCGCCAACTAGGAGCCTCCACAAGTCAGGTGCCAGGCATTTCTAAGCCGGGGGAGCAACCCCGCTTGTCTCTCTGGGTGAGTCCTCTCAGGGTGAGACCCTGTCTCCTTGTAAGCACTTGGAGATGTGCCACCTTCATGGAGACGGGAGCCAGTAAAAGGCAAACTGCCTTAGACAGCGCTTCCATGTGGTGTGGACACCAACATTTGCTCATCCTTGTTTCAGAGAAGGTGCTGGGTCCCAGACATGTGCTTATCACTGGGTCCCACGCCCTTCAATCCTTTAAAGGGTTTTGAGGTGGCTGATTTTTATCCCATACATTGATGTTTTTTCATGCAGAATTTGGGCAGTTGTCTGGACATTAGGAGTTGAGTCATCTCCTACCCATGAGAAACAAGCCTGTGGGAGGACTGATATTATCACTTCTGTCATCAAGAAATAAGGCCATGGGCATCCTGAATATAGAGCATGTATTAATCGAACTGCGAAAATGAAATGCAGCCATTGATGACTGCTGGAAGTTGGCCAATGTCCTGTTGTCATGGTGCCCTCAGCCTAGGGACTGGCCTGTGGCTCACTGGACCTGTCTCCCACTCTCCACTTCTCATCAGCACCTGGACCTGGTGCACCTGGTCTACCTCATGTCCAGCATTTTCCACAGTACCTGACTGCTGTCCCCACCCCTTGTTGTTGTGTGGTGAACTTGTCCCTGTATTGGCAAGTTACTTAATTCCTTGGTGTCCCGCCTTCCTCATTGTAAAATGCGAATAGTCATAGCACGAATGTCATGAGTTCTCGTGAAGATTTTATGATTAGCACACATGTTACAAGGAGACACGATAACTGTTATGTACATACCCATTCATTCAGAAATATAACAGAAAGCTTAGTGTCTCCATCTGGGTCCCTCTGCCCCGTGGGAATCCATAAAGAATTGATTCTCATCCCCCGGAAATGAGATCCCTCTTGTGTCATCAATTACATGACATGTTCTGCATTTACAGGACATTGATTTATTAGGTAAATGGGGAATCCTCCTTGGTTCTCTCCAGGAAAACCTGGGGTTCTAGATATCATCATCATCATCATCATGGTCATCATTATTGACATCTCACAATAAGAACTCCCATTGTATTCAGCTCTAACTGTATGGTAGCAACTTTACGGTATTCCCTTTACCCTCTCCCCACCCCAATATCCATCCTGGAAGATGGGAAGGATGATCATTTTGTTGACTCACTCAAGGCGGTGGGACTCTCCAGCAGGCATCAGGCATAGCATCTGCTTCAAAGAACACGTCGGCGGCAACAGGGGAGCCCCTTGCACTCACTCAGGCAGGAAAATCAGGAAAAGCAGCAGCTCTGCAGGGCTTTGTGTGTAATCCAACCAGACTGATGCCACAGGCCAGGAAACCGAGGACGGTTGGCTTCAGACCTACCCTGGAGTGGAAGCAGCTGGATTCTGTCCTCACGCTTCCTGTCTAAAGCCAGCTAGAGTGAATTTCTAGTCATCTAGATTCGGGTTATTTGGAAATCATCACAGTATCTGGAGATGACTCATATTGAAAAAAATTAAATAAGATACACTTAAAACTTAACCCAGGGTGAACATAACATGGCCTTTCCTTGTCAATTCTGAAGAAGATCTTTCAAGTTTGTGCAGTGCCTTAGAAACCAAATGCTCTCTTCCATTCTGCCAGGGTCCTAAAGAAGTACTACTGTGCCCTTTTGATCACTCTGCCTTGATCACTCTGTCCCGTCACTCTGCTATTTCACCTGTCAGTGAAATACCTGGTATCGGCCTGTCAACATGAAGCACTGAATGCTTTACACGTCTCCATCTGGATTGTTTAGGCTTTGAATGCCGAGAAGTATCTGCGCTTTGTTGGTCAATTGTAGTTGGTGCTAATTTGTGGGGAGTTTTTCCTGCAACTTCCCCTTGTGCCATAATCCAGAGGATCTCCCTCTGCCCCCAGTGCTGTAGGCTAGGCAGATATGGGCCTGGCTCAGGGCTGTTGGGCAAGGATTGGACTCTCTATAGGTTCTGGAGGGTTCTGGTTAGATCACAGAGCTCAGGCAAGGAAAAGACAATAATAGATCAGAAGGAAGTTGGGCCATCAGGAAGGATGAGTGGGCAGGATGCTTGGTGGTGTGAGAGGATTCCTTCTGATTAAAAAAATAGATGTTATTGCACTTTGTGTAATCAGAAAAGCTAAGGGTGACAGCAGATCTTATCCATTGTGGTTTTCCTGCTTATCTTTTGCTTTTAGGAGTGATTACCCTGCGAGTGAGGGCTTCTGCTACAGGGTCTTGTAGCTCTTCTCTTCATCCTGCCCTTTAAAAAATTTATCAGACTAAAAATCACAGGAATTGTAATGATGGCAGAAAATGTATTATTTTGGCTGTTCTCACTGGACAAATAACTTACAGAGCGTGAGACGGATGTGTAAGTTTCTATCAATTCAACTAGGTACAAGCGAAAATGTGTAAAATAGCAAGGGCTCCAAAAAGAGTCAGGCTTAATTTCTCTTGCACAGAAAAAGGATTCTGTTGCTCTTTCTGTCCCGTCCTCAAACAGGAAACAGGTTGTCTGGGACAAGGGTCAACAGGCAGCCTGTTCATCCACCTGCCTACTCTGCCGTCTTACGGATATCCAAGTTATCTTATGCTTCAAGAAGGCTGCTGGAGCTCCTGCCATCACTTCTGCATTCCAGACAGAAGGGAGGAAGGAAGTGGCGGGCAAAAGGCAAAGCCTCCTAGATGTCAGACTCCTCTGCAGGCCTTTCCTTGAATTCCCAGCTAACACTTTCACCCTAGTCTTTTACTGGCCACCCTATCCGTAAAGCAGCTGGAGGAGAAAGATGGATGAGTGAGGCCAGGCCCTGAGATGATGCAGAGCAAGGGGCACACAAGGGGGGACTCAGGTCCAAGGTGAAATGGCAGCAAGCACCCTCCCTCCAAAACCCACCACCTCCTTATGAATCCCTTTGGCCTTGATTATGCCAGTAGATAATGGGTATGTGACAGTTTCAGCTTCTCTGGACTTTGATCAGGTTGAATTATGTGAATAGGCTCCATGTCCTTGGAGATGAACTTGTTCTAAAAATTCTAAGCAACCCAGCCATTTGGCTCTTTGCTGGAAAGTAGCCTGACTTTTGAAGCCAAGTCTGGACAGTTTCCTTGCTGCACCTTAGGACTCAAAGGGCATGATCCTGACTCAGAAAGAGCTGGCTTTGAGGGAAGGTGTGAGTCATGAACCCAGACACAGCAGAGATTCCTGGTGCCAGTCTCCTGGGGGGAATTTATGATGGCCTTACATAATTGGGCTTATATATGTTTCACTAGAAAGACAAAAGTAGGAGTGAATTGTCTGCCAATTCACTACCACCTCCTTGGGGTCTAAGAGCCAGGCTGATGGTTCAAAGCTGGGATCCTCTATATATTAACAGTGTGATCCTTAACCCCTCTTTGTCCCAATTCCACATCTGAACGATGGGGATAAGAATGGTAGACTCTGCCATATATGGTTCTGAGGACTAAGTGAGGCCACATATGCAAAGGATCCGGAACAGTGCCTGGCCCCAAGTCAGTCCTCAGTCAACATAGTAGTGTTTGGATTGTCCTTATTACTTTATCGGATGCATGATAAATACTGGTTAAATGCATGAATGAAAAGAAATCCTACCTGATTTTAATACAAAAATCAAACAAGTGACTTCTGTCCCTTTGAATACCCTCCTCTAAGTTGTCCAAAGTCCTTGAAGCTACCATCTCCTTGGTACCCTTCCTGATGCCTCTGGTGCGGGCAATGTGGTTACTTCAACAAGTAGACCCTGGTTACAGAGAAGCCAAGTGATCTGTCCGCAGGCCCACTCACAGGACAGAGTACTATGCAATATCAGTCTGGTTGTCTTCAGAACTCTGTTGTAGACACTTTAGTATGCATTCTCTTTTGCTTCCTCTGTTGTCAACCACAACCCTGTGTTGTTAGGGACAACAGTGTGCCTGGTTAAAAAACGGTATTTCCTAGTCTCCTTTACAGATATGGTGGCCAATGAAAGATGTAGGCTGAAAGGGTTAGCTGGGGATTCTAGAAAGTTCTCTAAAGGAGCCTGACATCTAGTAGGCTTAGCCTTTTGCACCTGAATTCCCTCCTTCCCCCATCTGGAATGCAGACGTGATGGCTGGAACTCCAGCAGCCTTCATGAAGCCATAACACAACATGGAGGAAGGAAACCAGTGCTAAGGATGGCAGAGCAGGCAGATGGTCACAGGTCTTTGAGTGACCAGCTATTTTGCCTGGATATTTGACTATTTTTGGAGCTGGACGCAGACGGAGGTGGGAAAATTATTCCTGCTGACATTCAATCTGTAGGAGTATTTGTCAGAGTGTCAGGGTCACCTCTGTGTGGAGTTGCCTTTCAGGTCTCTGGTATAAGGGGCAGGGGTCATGGCCTTATGGTGACACCCAGGGACCCCAGTTGCTGTGGTCTTTGCAGACTACTTACTTATGAAAAAGCAGAATGTGACTGCCCTGGCAGAAAGATAAATGTCATTCAGGCTGATTCATTATTATACATTCATTTTCATTTATTTGTGGTTTTCCTCTGATTTTAAAAAGAAATCAAAATTAAAACACTTTTCAGGCCCCTGACAGTATCATGGGCCCCATGCACTGTGCCCAGTGTGCCCAATGGGCATGTAGGTCCCAGGAGGGCAGAGAGGAATTGCAGAAAGACTTGCCCTGGCCAACATAGGCTGGTCTGTCTAGGGGCAGCTTCGGAATTTTGGATTACCCAGAGCTGCACAGCGGGAAATGTGGACCTAACTCTTGCCTCTGAGGAAGGCAGGCAGGCTTGGTTTCATGTACTGTTGGTGAGCCCGGCATCCTCAATGCTCACTCGAGCTTTGGAAATGACAAGCAGGATTTTCAGAACAGGATTGTCTGTCCTGTCCCTGTTTTAATTTCAGCCTCCTTATTCCCCCTGTAATAATGTGCCACACTGCCTCAATGTATTTGTTTAGTGGGTATGAATTCCAGTCTATAATGCTAAGGTATCAAATATGTGACATAACTTTACTCTAGAAATCTCTAAATTATGTGAAATCTGCTCCAAGCTCACCCTGCCCTACCTCACCCTTTCTACCTGGTTACTGGAAGATTAAAATTCTGTCATTATTGAGGATCCTTGCTTGTCACAGTGCTCCAGATGTCATCAAGCAATCTTGGGCTTAGGTGATGCCAGGAAACCTGGGTGGGAGTTCCATTGTCTGCGGTGGCTGCTACCACTGCAACTTCGACACCTGGAGCCTCAGTGTGTGGGGAGCTCTGGGAGCTGCTCAGGGCCTGCTCCAGCTGGGGTGGTCCCCATATCTCTCTTGATCTGTCCTCTAACCACAGGCTCTGCTGCTGGAAATGTGTCTCTGCTCTCCTGGCCATGGTGTGAGCTCCCAGTCTCAGCAAATGCACCCAGCAATGTCTGATGGGGCACCCTCTGTGGGCCTTGTCCTGCTTGCTGCTAGCTGCTGCTGGGCCTCACCCAGCCCAGGCCTCCTGTCTCAGTCTGAAGGCCAAGAGACAGTGACAGCAGAGGAGACAGAAACAGAAAACTCTCTGAGGAGCCAGGGAAGTCACAAGGTGGCTTCCCAAACTCTCTAGTGCAGCACACTGATAGAACCTCCTGCAAGGATGGAAAAGTTCTGTATCTATGCTGGTCAATGCAGTGGCCACAAGCCACATGTGGCTACTAAGCAACTGAAATGTGGCTACTGTGACTAGGAACTGGGTTGAAAGTTTTATCTAATTTCAATTAATTTTAATTTCAATGCCCACAACTGCATGTGGTGTGTAGCTACCAGGTTGGACAGCACACATGAGGAACACAGACTCCTGATCTGGGAGCCTTGGAAGATGAGCCGTCACTCTGATGAGGTGGAAGGCCTGAATTGAGCCCTGCAGTGGCAGTAGGCAGGTCTTCAGAGGGGTTGGTGACCCCTCCGAGGTGCATACCCCCTGGGCCAGGAGCAGTGGCTAGTCAGGTTGGGGTCCCTGGCCTCTGCCACGAGTGGCCACTAGTGGAAGCCTCAATGTCTCCACCTCCAGTGGGCTCTCAGGGCTCACATGCCCATGCCAGGGTAGGGGACCTGTCAAGGAGGATGCCCTGGCACCCAGAGCACCTCTGCTGTTTGTCCTGACAGTTCCCTTGGGCTGGGGACCCCAGGTGCAGGGCACGTGCAGCCAGACTGTCCAGTCTTGTGGTATTTGTGCATGAACTTTCCTGCGTGGGGATAGACAGCCTTATTCTTGTTTGTGTAAAGCCATTCCAGGAACTGTTAATAGTTAGACTGGCATACATAGGCCTCAGGCTTGGTTCTTGTTAGTGTCCTACAAATCTCCCAAACTTTACTCTTTTGGCTTTTTAAGGGAGAGGCATTACGCTACGTTCAGGCACAATTGACAAGAAACATACAAGCTGTGAGGAGATGAGCAGGCCCAGGGCCCCAGGCCTGAGCCTCTTTTCTCTCCCATGCCCTGCCTGCTCAAGTGACCCTGAGCACAAATGATGTCCTTCTGTGTGTGGGATCACAGGCTGTAACGCGGGTCATCCTCCCCTGAAGTCACCCCTCAAGTTCCCCACATGATTTTACTCTTGGCTACTCCCCAGTTGGCTGCAGTTTGCTGGGCCATGTGACCTTGGAGGGGCTCAGAAGGCACAATGATGAAGCCACCGCCAGGGCTGAGCCTCAGCTCAGCCAGCTACTTACTGCATGCATGGCAACTGCATGCATTAACACCTACTGACCTCAGTTTCCTCACCCGTCAACTAGGAATAGAGAACAACCACCACAGAGAGTTGTTTGGAGGATGCAAAGAGTTCTTGCACGAAAAATTCTTAGGAAAGTGCTGCACATAGTAGGTACTCAACAGCATTAGCTATTTGGATTGGAATTAGTGGCTTTTTGCCATTTACTCCTGACCATAGGAGCTGTTCTCTGGGTCCTAGCTCTCCATGCCAGCAATGATCTCTCTCCTCCAACTCCGGCATTAGAGGAGTACCACAATCCTGCCTCCGGGTTGCATTTGCTGACACCCAGGGGCAGCATTAGGTGTGGGTTCAATTGTCCATCTGTTTAGTTATTTATTCGTTATTCAATGAATGTTAATTGAGACCAGTCAGGGCAGGTGAGAAGCAGTGCGGTTGTGAGGAGGGCTGTTAGTGGGGGAGATGCTGCTGCTGGTGTGCTTTCCTGTATGAATATAGCAGCTAGTGCACGGTCATGAAGAGGGAATCAGGGACACCATGCAGATGTTAAAAACTCTTGCTGATGTGGAATCGGAATCCCTAGGCCAGTCCTGCCTTCCTCTTGCTTAGCTGTGTGGCCGTGATGGAGGGTCCTCTTTGATCCTCTGTGATACATGGGCGAGGTGACCCACAGTGGTGGATGCCCAATCATCCAGCATGAAGTCATCATTACTAAGACACCTTTACTTGGAGTCACGATTGTCAGTGTGAAGGACACTTCCCACCTTAGAAGCCCCTTTCTATGAGCCCTCAGAGGGCTGTCTAATCCATAAGCCCTTTGCCTCCCACAGAGGCAGCCCAGCACATCACTGCAAAGTGCTAGCTGAGAAGATGTTCTATAAATTATCCAAAGTCTATTCTCTGGCACATCCATGATTTGGACCTAGCTCTGCCCCCGAAGTCATATAAGCATAGCCGTGATGGGAAGGATGGTGATAACTCAACATGCCCATTCATATTCATTGAGCATGTATTCTGTCCCAGAAACTGCTGAATTACTGCGTGAGCCCCAGCTCCTTCCATACTAAAGCCCTTCCGACTGCATGGACCTCACTACTTGTGTTCAAGCTCTTCCTTCTCCTCATGGTTCCTGGAAAGATTCTTTATGTGCTGAGGTGTTCAGCTACCCTTGACCTTGTGCTGCCTTCCACAGCATCTACTTGGCAACTTTCCAATGTCCCTCTTCACATGGGCACAGTGACCTCCCTTGTCTGGTTTTTGGCAACCATACCCATCTGTTGGACCCGGGCACTGTGCTTGAAGTCAGCTGAACTCCCTGTGTCTCTGTGTGGGAATGTGCTGCAAAGTCACATCTCTCTCTCTCTGTGTGTATGTATGTATGTATATATATATATATCTTTTAGAGACAAGATCTCAGTCTGTCACTCAGACTGGAGTACAGTGAAGCAATCGTAGCTCACTGCAGCCTTGAACTTCTGAGCTCAAGTGACCCTTGACCTCAGCCTCCTGAAGAGCTGGGGACTACAGGCATGTGGCACCATGCCTGGCTAATTTTAAAATATTTTTTGGCAGAGACGGGGATCTCACTCTGTTGTCCAGGCTAGTCTCAAACTCCTGTCCTCCAGTGATCCTCCCACCTCTGCCTTTCAAAGTGCTGGGATCATTCTGAATATGAGGTGGTGAGTTTTTTAAAACACTTTTTTTAACCGAAGTAGAACTTTACATTATCCTTGGTGTTGTCTTTTAGATTTAGCCCATGTATTCTCTAATATAAAACATGAAGCTCCATGTCATCTATAACATGGAGTGGTATCCCCTTTGCATCTTCACCAGAAGACCACTTGGATCAGTGAAGACCAAGAGCAGAGACCTGTGACATCCACTAGCGATTGTCTTCACTGCTGCCACTATCCCAGTGCTCTCGGACACCGCATTGAACATGAATAGCTCCCCTTGCTGCACAAGTTTCACTGATGGGGGTAAAGGGAGTTATAAAATGTATCATATGATCGAATATGTGATAGTGATCCCACAGACGAATGGAGCGGGTGGGGATGATTTAGACACTCAGCCAGGCTTCTCCTGATGGATACCCATCCTTCTCTGTTGTTCTCTCTTTACTGCATCCTCAAGCACGGAGAACTTTTGGTGAGGTTAGCTAACTTCAGGGCAGCTGTGAATTAGATACCAGCTATAAGTTACCTCCAACATCCAGAGCATGTAAACGCTCAGCTGTCAATGATTGTAATTTTCATTGTTTATACATAGTCACATCCTCAGTTTGTGAGGTGGATGCATTTGATTCAATTCAGATATGCCTTTCAAGCTGGCCCTGCTGAGCCGGGCCTGACAGGCACATGGCTCATCTCATCTGCATGTGACAGTCTCTTTGAAGTCACCAGAAGTGCTTGCCAGGAGTCATGCGCAGGAGGGAAGAGGTAAGACACAGAATGAGTACAGACTGCCACCCAGCCGCAGGAGAGGTGACTGCACACCAGAGGTTCCTGGTAAGGAGGTGACTCACCCGCCGACTGTCTCACCTGTCCAGTGTGTGTCGCCTGCTCTGTGTTCACCCACTGGGTTCATCAGAGGGGCACTTGGACAAAACAGGAATGCCACTGGAGAGGGGAACAAATGCTGCCCCCAAGTCCTTCCCTGCCCTTTAGAGTAATGCAGCCGCTGTCAGCACATCCTCACCCCCACCTGCCCTCAGCTTGCCAGAATTATCAGAATCTCTCAATTCTAATTTCAGCCATTCTCTGTGAAAATGAAAAGGTGGTGGCAGGCAATGGACACCCTATTGAAATAGAAACTGTTCTTCATATGTAAGAAAATAGTCCCAGAGTAATCTGGGAGTAATCTGAGCAAACTGATTCAAAGGATTATTACAATTTCTTAGTCTTCTACTGCTGCAAAAGTGGCACTCTTTGATTCTTATGTTTGAGGTTCTAATTGCAGGACTTACGAGAGATCAGTCATGCTGCTTACACTGTGTGTAGTGAATCAATGTTATTCTGAAGGGCCTCCTGGAAGCAGTAGGGATTAGAGAATGTATGTCTTTTAACATGATCATTCCCATCCTAAGGGGGTTGGGCACTCTTAACTCATGTTGCAGATGAGTAAACTGAGGCTTTTGAGATTTGAGGGTGCACAGCTTGAGGTAGAGGTGGAATTCCCAGCTTCATCCGAGAAACCACGAATCTCCAATAGCTTGCACACATCCAGGTCTGCTGGATCCTACTTTCTAAGACCACTTGCAGATTAGGAGACTTCAAACAAACAAATTATTTCCAAGGGAGGGCATCTTTCTTTGTAACCCCTACCCTGGCAATTCTCCACGGCCTCCGGGAATCCAGCCGGAAGCTCTGCGATGAGTCCTGGGGAACTCTTTTGCCCAGGCAGGTGTTGTAGGTACTCATCTGGAAAAAGGCGCTCATGACAGGTGGTGCCAACCTTCCACAGGTGCTTTTCAGCATCTCTTGAGATGAGGATACAGAATTTCTCTTTCACCCTGTAAATGTGGTAAATGAGGGAATGGAATTGCCAGCTTTAATTTTTCTGAATAGGATTCAAAAATGAAACTGAATGAAAAGGTATCCAGTGAAAAACACACACCCATCCCCATCTCCCATCCAGTTCCCTCCACAACCCTTTTCTTAGTTTCTTATATGTCTTTTCAGAGTTTCTTTATGCAAATATGGTATAAACAAAAAAGAATGGGCCTTTTTCTTTTCTTCCTTATTTTCCACAAAATCTATCAAAATAGGTTTTTTGTTGTTGTTGTTTCATTTTGTTTGAGACAAGGTCTCACTCTGTCACCCAGGCTGGAGTGCAGTGGCACGATCACGGTTCACTGCAGCCTCGACCTCCCCAGGCTCAGGTGATCCTCCCATCTCAGCCTTCTGAGTTGCTGGGACTGCAAGCATGCACCACCATGCCTGGCTAATTTTTCTATTTTTTGTAGGGACAGGGTTTTGCTGCGTTGCCCAGGCTGGTGTCAATCTCCTGGACACAAGCAATCTGCCTGCCTCAGCCTCACAATGTTTTTTTTAATGTGAAACCTCTTTTTGTGTTGAGAGGCCTGGCTTGTGTGTTTGAACTCAGCTGCCTACCTTTGCAGCTGTAAATGTCAGGGCTCCAGGAGGGCTGGCTGGGTCTCTCCTCCTCCCCTGTAGGGTGAGTGGGGCCCTGAGCTTATCCAGGCATCCGTAGGGGAAGTGTGGATGGATGGATGGATGGCCAGGCCCTGGCCTTTAGGGAATGCACTGTGTGTGGTCTTCCAGCCCCAGCAAAGTCCCAGGGGGCCCGAGCGGGAAGTTGCCATCCTCAGGGGGTCTGAGTGGGGAGTCGCCATCCTCAGGGTCAGCCGTGGTTTCTGGTTTCGAATTGAGCTCCCGGGGGCGGAGACTCCATTCCCCGGAGGACAATCTGATAGCCAGAAATGAGAGCAGTGACTTGGATGCTGTGTAATTCAGGAGGGTCCCCGTCCCTCAGAGTCACCTGGACACCATATTGTATTTACAAAACAGATGGATGACGAAATGGAAATTGGGTCTTCAAAAGAATTAATCTCAGATTTTATTTATTTATTTTTAAAATATTGATTTTTCCCAAAGACCCTTTCCAAGTCAAGAATTGTTTTAAAAACCAGCCTAGCGAAGGCAAATGCTGTCTGTGGCAGCAGGCACCGCAAGGAGCTGAGGCTGACTTATGTTACTCCCCTGGGCTAGGTGCGCCTCTAAGGAGATCACACACTTTAACCCCCTTTGTGACCCTACATGCTCATCCGCATTTCTTAGACGGGAAGCAGAGCCAGCTCACAAGTCGGGGAGCCACAGTTCCAGCCCAGGTGTCACTGGGCCCTGCCCGCCCCAGCCAGCAACTCAGGAGCACACAGCACCCCACACGCGTGCAGGGGACAGCTGTCCTCACAGAAGCAGCCCCAGGGCCTACAGGACTTCCTGGGGTTTACTCTCAGAGCACCCATGAGGTTAGAATCAGAAAGCCTGGGAGTCAGGAGACCCAGGGCAGCTGGAGGTCTTCGCTGAGGCACAGCAGCCCCGTCTGGAGGCCTCCCTGAGAGGCACTTCCTGAGGAGTCTGGTGGATTTTGAGCTGCTTTTAAAACAACCTTCTCCTTAGCATAGACACTGACACTGAAGGGAAAGAAGGCAAATGGTCCATTCTTAGTGGGAAGGCAACTTGCTTTCAGGGCAATGAGTTTGGGGGAAGAGGACTGGTAGAAGACACGACTAAGAAAGTGAGTAGGAGTCCAGACGTGTGTGAATCATCCTTTAGGGCCTCCATGTGTGTGACGGGTTGACTTGTGTCTTCCAACATTCACATGTGGACGTCCTCGCCCCTGGCAGCTCAGAAAGTGACCTTATTTGGAAACAGTGCCGTTGCCGATGTAATTAGTTCAAATGAGGTCATGCTGGAGTTGGGTGGGCCCCTCATCCCATACCACTGGTGTCCTTATAAGAAGGGGAAATTTCAAGACAGACTCACACACAGGGAGTACACCATGTGAAGACTGGACTTACACAGCTACACCACCAGAAGCTGAGAGAGACGCTGGAACACAGCCTTCCCTTTGGAGGCAGCCTGGTCCGGCGGGCACGGTGATCTCAGACTTCCAGCTTTCAGAACTGTGAGACAATATTTTATTGTTTAAACCACTTATTTTTTGGTACTTTCTTGCGGCAGCCCTAGCAGATGCTAATCCAGCGTGCATTCTGACAGAGGGTCAGAATGTAGCATTCAGAGGGGGCTCCTCAAATCCCAGGTCTAGCTTGGTGTGGTTCAGCTACTGGAGAGACATCTGCTGCTAATGGATGAGCAATCAACCTGGACGCAGGAAATCATTTTTTATTTGGGTGAATACAATATTCTCATTTTGTTTTAACTTTTCCTAAAAGTTAAATCAAGGTTCAAAAGAAAATCGAGGTTCAAAGAAAAATTTTTGGTCTTTACATGTGCTAAAAAGAAAAAAACAGAAAGAAAGACTCATTTCATCTTTATATGGATGTGATCCATGCTCTGGTGGGCTACCGAGTGTCTCTCTCTGCGGGTCCCTGTACTCCGTGTGAGGCTGGCGGCCGAGCCACGGTTCCCACATGAGCAGGACAGCAGTCTCACCTCACACCGAGAACCTTGCCCGAACATGGAACTTTCACCCACGTTGCCATTTTCCCTCTCCCTTTCCCTCCTGAGGTTCACACTCGTCTCTCCAAATTGAAATTTACAAAGAGAGGAGATGGAGGCTCCCAAGTGACCACGAAGTCACATTTTATGTGAGACCTTTTTGCCTCATTTGCTAGTTATTGAACAAAGGTGACTCTGAACCTAGCAGAAGCACGGGTTCAACACACAGTTCAGAAAAACAGGAACCATCAATTCGTAAGAACTTAAAGAAAAAAATAGTTTAAAGAACTGAGAAGTTGCCACATTATAGTGAAAGAATGTCGGGTTTTGGAAATGACAAAAACGAGCAATCTTCACCTCGAAAATCCGGTGGAGTCAGTTACACAAGACATAACCGCACACAAACATGGCATTTCTGATAATATAATGGCATTTACAGTCAAGAAGCTTCTTTCAGAGTATTTCATGGAAAGTTATTTTAGTAGCAAGGGTAGCCTTCAGCAGTGAGTATTCGTCAAGAGAGTGAAACCTTGACTTCAAAGTCAAGAGGCGGAGGAGTGAGGACTCAGATCTGGAGGCGACCTGCAGGGCGGGTGCCCACACACAGGTGCCCCAGCTGTGGACATCCCACGTGCACGGGAGTGGGCCAAAGAGAGGCCCATGGATCCCTGCCCACCTCAGAAATGTGAGCAGGCAGCTGGGGGGCATTTGGACTCCAGCCGGGACACCCTCGTGGCCGGGCAGGGGATGCAGGCACCACAGGTCACAGTAGTTTGCTACAAGTGTCAGCTTTTAAAATTTTAAATAATCCTCTTATTGTAAAATTGAGGACACTATTTTAAGCAACGCAAAAACCACGTAAAAAAATGTCTGTGGGATGTGAATAGTATGTTTCTTTAAGGTAATGTCTGAAGAAAACATAAAAGCCCCAGGTGAAAGACACCCTGGAAGCAGAGGTGCCCCTGAGGGTTGGCTGCCCCAGGACAGAGAAGGGCTTTGCTGGTGCCCAGGTGGCAGTGCCTGTCTTGATGCCAGGTGCAGGGGTGTAGAAGAAAAGGCAAAGAAGAAAATAAAACTCACCGCTGACATTCCCGCCACTAGAGCTGCCCACTGTTCCCAGTCAGGCCTATTTCCTCCCAGTCCTGTTCTCTGTGTATATTTGATAATTGCATAAATCATCTCTCCCGTAATTAATCTCCTTTAAAATTTGGAATAATATAGTTCTTAGAATAATATAATAATCATGCAGAATAATTTAGAATAATGTTATTTAGAATAATTTTTGTAGTCATGCCACTTTGCAGTCATTCATAACTCAGAAGGACTCTGTGTTTGGAAGGTGTATTTAAAATGTGCCCTCTTTGCTGAAGAGCTGGTTTTATGGTAAAAATCCAATAACATTGTAGCTAAGCACTGAAAAAAAGTAAAGGATTAAGCTCAGCCTCCAGAAATACTGATTTTATATATATTTGCTCTGGGGAAGATTGGTTTAAAAAGACCTACAGCCTGTTAATAGCTCTTTTATCAATTGCCTCCTCATAATTTTTGCCCTTTTTCCTCCCCCCCCCTCCTTTATTCCCTCTGTCTCTTTCTTTTCCCCTCCCTCCCTCCTTTCCTTCCTTTCTTCCTTCTCCCTTTCTTCCTTTTATTCATTGTTGTTCTGGGGGAACTTTTCTAATGTTGTGGATTTTAAGCCTTTGATAAATATGCTGCAACTACTGTCTTTCAGCCCGTCTTAACTTTCTTTACTGTGTCATTTATATTACGGAACTATTTCACTTTTAAGTACTTATTATTTTCCTTTTAACACCCGGGTTTTGTCTTGCTTAGAAAGTCTGTTCCTACCCCTAGATTCCAAAAATATCCTCACATTTTTTTCTTCTGATACTTAATAATTTTATTTTTAAAGTTTAAAATGTCAAAACAAGTAGAACTTATTTTTGTTTATAATTTGAAGTAAGGGGGTTTCATTTTATCCTAAACGTGTAGCAAATTTTCCCAGACTATTTATTAAGTCATCCACTTTTTTCCTGCTGAAATTATGATATTTAAGCTGATATGTTTTATGTGTTGGGGAGGTGTCACATGGGCAGTTTCCAGTTGGAATGTGGGATTAGGTAGAGCTTTGACACGACGTCTGTGTCTTTCTGACTCCCGTGTGACTTCAGGGCAAAGAGGTAGAGGAATGGAGCTCAGAGCTTTTAGAGAATATGGGCCAGAAACAGGAAGGAGTCAGAGCCTGATAATGGGAACTAGCGGACAGTAAACACAGTGGAGGGCCATTGGAGCCAGAGCAGCTGAGAGACTTCAGGAGGTGAGTTTCAGAGAGCCTCGGCATAAATGGATCCAGGGCGTGGTCAGCTCAGGGAAAGACAGACAACCAGACCTGAGCACAGGCCAGGCCAGGCCAGGCATTTTAGTATCTGCATATTGAGAAAGTTTGACCTTGAGTGTGAAATGTAGACAGGCAACCCAAATAAAAAATAGGCCTGATTGGGGCCAAAACTAAACCAGATTGATGAAAATAATCTCAAGAGTAGGAATGGACACAATCTACAAGAAGGAGACTGAACCCACCAAGAGTGGAGCTTGAGAAAAACCAAACGATTAGAGGCTGCCAAGTCGGCCCAAACCCCAAGGGTGTGGGAATTTGGGAGGGCACCGAGGGCTGGACTGAGAACCTCTTCTCAAAGAAGTCTTTCCAGGATGCTGTACTTCTGTCCTGCCACCTTGCAGGCCTTACAGTGAGACCATGAAGTCCCCGGCACTCTCCCTGCTGGACCCGTGGCCGATGTCGATGTCCACTGGGTCGGCCTCACAGGCGTGTGTGCCGTGCAGTCGCTTAGGGCCTCCCCTGTGAGAAGGGCCGGGCTTGGTTTAATGCCCTGCTTTTACCATCTGAAAATTCTTAATGGTTTTTGAAGAAGGGCTGCACATGTTCATTTTGCACCAGTTTATAATTACATCATTAAAAACTCTGTGCTTTTCCTTTTTATTAAAAATAAGAATGTCAGAAATTACCCCTTTAAAATGGTAGAACAAGAAGGCATTAAACTCTTAATATTTCAGGTCAAATTTGACACTGTCCCTGGACATGCAGGTCTGGGTATCAGTGGGTCTTAACCCCTTTCCTGCTGAGTCCAGAAGATGCTTCTAGCCACCTAGCATAGGTCTCTAGGGGACCCCTGCCACAAGGCAGGGCCAACACCAAATGACGTAGTTGCCTTTGATGACTGAGGCACCACTGCTTTATGTAACAGCAGGTCCTGATTTATGAAATGTGGCTTAAAAGCAACTTAAAGAAATGAAAGGTCAAGGAGAGAATATGTGATGAGATTCTGACCCCATGGAGCCTCCAGCCCCATGGCTTACTGTGCTTGGGCTGTGTTCTCTGGCCTGGAAGGGTCCACAGAGAAGGCAGGCTGCCAGCAGGAGGCCTGCCTGCTCCACCAGACCGATGACACTTATCCCACTTGGTTCCCAGAACTAAGAGACCAGGGACCCTGAAGGACTAGTTTCAGGAGAACTCTCTGTCTTAATTTAAGGCATGCTCTGTGGAGTGGGGCTGTTGGGCAGCCTTTCCAATTTATTCACCCATCCCCGGGATCCCTTGGGATTGAGAAACCGAGTTTCTCTGGGATTCTTCTCTCACCACCCATATCCTGCAACCTTAGGGGCCTCCCTGTACTGGGTATCAGCCTGGTCTCAGCATTCAGGGACTCAGAGAGAACAATCAGAGGTGCATTTCTATCACTATGAGGATCCTTGACCTTCTTCCTTGACCTTGACCTTCTATCCTTGACCTTGCATTTCTTTAAGTTGCTTTTAAGCTACATTTCGTAAATCAGGACCTGCTGTTACATAAAGCAGTGGTGGAGAGTCCCAGGCTCCCATGAGGACTTTAGGCTCAGGCCAACAATGCAAAGAAGCACCCTACTTGGGGGAAACTTGCTGTCCAGTTGTAAAGAAAGCACCAGGGGGCCATGACGCCCATCCCACCGATGCTCCCTCCCAAACTCTCCTAAACCCACAGCTCCCAAACAAGTTCTGGATTGCACTGATCAGGCTCCAACCAAGGTGAGCCCACTGAGGTCAGAGTTTGCAGAATCTAGGAACTCAACCAACATGATGGCTTCGGAGATGAAACAGCCAGCACATCCAGCTGTAGTTACCCCATAAGGAGCAGAAAGTTTGTTATCACTTCCTCTCTACTGTTTTTATGTTCAGATGACCAGTAGGTCAGTTGTTCGTACTGTGGTGATGCCTGTAAAGGGAGCACTGGAGGTCAGGGGGTGCCAGTGAGTGGTGGAGACCATTATAAATACTACGTCCCCAAAGGGTATACAGTCAAATAAATATAGCATGGGTAAAACCAGGTTGACCTAAGAGAAACATCTTTTTCTAAAAATCTGCAAGACTTCTCAGAGCCTTTGGTCATGCATTTTAAATATCCAAATATGTGTTTTGAAAATATGTGAAATAGCATAACATTTGCGGTATATGTTAAATGTAGATGATGGTGGAACTTTCTATTTTTTCTTAGAGAATTTCATGGGACCAGAGTTCCAAAAAACACAAATGTTTTGAGGACAAAACCTATGAATATTGTAGAAGATTAGAAGCAATACATTACTATAGGCAGAAGATAAATGACATTGGATTGAAATTTTTAAAATGGGAAAATAATTACAAATGGAGGAGTGGCATGGTCAGAGGCAGAGTGCAGGTGCCTGTGGCACATCTGGATTCACTGGCTCAGGCAAGCTGCGGTGGAGCAGGAGGCTGGGGACGTGTGTATGGAGTCCCAACTGCCAGATCACAGTGTTGGATTGGGTCTTTCACCTGCAGGGCTGTGTGTGTGTGTGTGTGTGTGTGTGTGTGTCTGTGCACACGTGTGTATGTGCTGCTTAAAGGTTTCTGAGCAAAGGATGGAATGAGGAATGTGCAGCTTTAGAATAATGACTTGGTGGGAAGAATTGAAGTGAAGAAATGCTGGAGATTTGTAGCCCTCCTAGAAGTCACTTTCAGCATGGATCTTGGTGTGGCCTGGAAGGAAAGGACCCGGCTTGTGCGAGGCAGCAGCAGAATGGACACATGAGAGCCGCAATCAAGACAGACGTGGCAGGGTGAAGAACTGGGCTGAATTGTGAAACTCTAGGCTGCCCATATCACACTGACATTTTGAGAACTCAGAACAGATGGCAACACCTGGGCCCCTGCCTGTGCAGATGGGCCAGAAAAACGTGACACATGTGAGGGAGGGTGGGCATGGGGTGGCAGCAGTTTCTCTCGCCCAAACATTAAGAATGTTACAGAGTAGAAATATTATTACAGAATTAGTGAAGCACCTCTGGGGGACTCCCCTTCCTTCCCCCCCAAGTATATGTTGGCTAAGTAGCCACCAAAAACAAATGGAGACACCTGCATGCTCTTGCAGCCACTGCGGTGCGGCCAGCTCCTCTGCTGGGCTGTACACATGGAGATCGTGTAAGTGATCAGGGCCAATGTCTCTGGCAGCCATGGAGAAACAGGTGGCCCAGCCAGGCCCCTTCATTGCCCATGATGGACCAGCTTGCCATCGCTGGTCAATAGCTGCAATCCCAGATAGTATTAGGCAATATATAATTAATAAAGAATATTCCAGTTGATCTGGTTCTTTTAAAACAAGGAAACTTCTTGCTATTTGGAACCCATAAAATCCACTACTCCCTGAATTGTATGTCCTGAAATCTCACAAATTTGCACACTGACACAGTTAATAAAGGAACAGGAGATAATTTAAACAGTCCTGTGGTTTGGAAGTCACAGGTTCTGCTGCTTCATGTTCATGCACAAGACTAAGAGCCTTTGAAGAAGATCACTTCCTAGACGAAGGCTTTATGTCTGGATTAAATGCAGCTCCTCCAGATGATCTCCAAAGGAGATTCAGCCAGCTTCTGTTCTCTCTACTATCCCCGTCTTCTTGCCTCATCCCATGCACATATTTATATGTGTTCATATTTATGCACGGACATGCTCTAGTGTGCCCTCTAGTGCAGAAATTTTATGCATGAAACTTTAACCCCTCTTGCATCAAGGCATACAAGCAGAATAGATGAGTGGAAAGATTTTAGGGCTTGGAAGGGCAAACATGATAGTCACTATACATTATAAAGAATACCATATGGCAGTGTGCTTTGGAATATACCACTAGGAATGTTTCTGCATTGCAATTAGAAAGTAATGATATTGAAATGAAGTGAAAAAAAATCACAGGTATATAATTCAGCACTGAATTGATGAGGACACAGAGGTGAACTAGAAAGGCAACCCAGTGGAAACCACTTACAGTCCCACAAAAGTAAGATCTAAGCAATGGGGGTATAAAAAAGGAAGGCAAATTGATGAAGATGGCTTGCGGTGATGTGACCTGGAGTTCAGGGAGGGACAGGGACTTGCCTTGGACTCACCATGGGTGCTCATGAAGGAGGCAGCATTTGGACAAGGCCCTGAGAGGCAGGTGGATTTGGATGTGCAGTGGAGTGGTGGTCCAGGTGTGTGGAGTGGGGGTCAGCATGTACAAAGGCATGGAGGTGGGCAAACCGAGGCTGAGAGCACAAGAGGTTGTGCTGTGTGTCTTCCGGCTGGCCAATGAGCACATGGAGGTAAAAGTACACAACTCGGTGAGAGACAGGAGTTTGTGTGGATCAGGTCTGCTGTGACATAAATATGCAAATGATGTGGTCCCTCGTGGTAGCACCCTCAGGATGACGCACTCTTCTACCAAGGTTGACGTTGCTCAAAACATGGCTGAAAATTTTGGCTGGGGGTGTACCCTGGGAGCACATTTAGAAGCCACAGTGGAAAAAGCCCTCATTGCTTCAGCTTTGAGTCATCCGGGCTCTCCCACCTGGCTCATTTCACCTGACAGTTTCTAAAACTTCTCACAAGGAATTTGTCAGTTTATTACACATCCATAGAATGCCCTGAAGAGCTATTCCAAAAGAAGAGCTTGAAAGTCAAACACTAAGCAGAAAAACGGTGACTTCCAAACCACAGGGTTTATTCGAATTATCAACTTAGTCCTTTATTAACAACTTCAAGGTGCAAATTTGTGAGATTCCAGATGGGCAGTTCAATGAGCAGCTGGATTTTGCTGGTTCCCAAGCAAGGAAAATTCCCTTGTTTTAAAGAGCCAGATCCATTTGGAATAGTCTTTCTTCCCCACATATTACGGCATGAACATGACTCTAAAGTACCTGCTGAGGGTCTTTCTTTTTGTGACGGTGGGCACTGTTCCCCACTGTGATCGGCTTGTCACAGCGCTCAGTGTGCATTCCGTTGCTTCTCTCCATAACGCCTCTCAGCTAACTCTGCTGTTTCTGTGCTCCTGGGTTGTTAACGTTCGAGTCTTGGCTCTATACCATTTTCCTTATCATTTAGGATTCCACTGGGAGGACATCACTAAGTTTTGTGAAATCAGACTTCATGTGTTGGCTGAGATCATGGGGGTTGAGTGTTCTCTGAGCCCTTGCAGGCTGGGGGAAGACAGAAAACCTGGACACCTTGCAATCGTTTGCAATAAAGTGGAAAGACTAAAGTAGTTTTGATTTGTGCATTAGTCTGTTTGGACTACTATAACGAAATACTACTTGGTGGCTTAAACAACAGAAATTTCTTTTCTTACAGTTCTGGAGGCTGGAAGTGCAAGAGGAAGGTGTCAGCAAGATCGTTTTTTTTTTCTGAGGGCTCTCTCCTTGGCTTGTGGATGGCAGCCTTCTCCTCGCACAGTCTTTTCTCTGTACTTGCTCATGTCTGTGTCCTGATTCCCTTTTCCTAGTAGGACCAGTCAAATTGGATTAGGGCCTAAACTAATTACCTCGTTTTACTTTACCTCTTTAAAGGCTGTATGTCCAAATACAGTCACATTCTGAGGTGCTAGAGGTTAAGATTTCAACATATGAATTTGAGGGGGGACACAGTTCAGCCCACAACATTTGTTTTTTGTAATACATTTAAAAGACCCATTTCTGGGCTG
>NW_012116888.1:1474959-1491915 GCF_000951035.1 Colobus angolensis palliatus
CCCAGTTTTCTGGGCAAGATCCGACATTCCCATCATAAGGGTGGCCTTACCTGTCTGTTCCTCTGGCACCTCAGTCAGAGCCCTTGGAGTTGGCTAGGCCAGTTTTGGCCCTCCTCATTGAGACCTAGTCATTCTGTAGACACACTTCATTCTCCCATGCTTGGGCTTCTGGTTCAACCTGTGGCTCTGTCAGTATCACCAGAAGATATCCATCTGGCCCACCTTCCATGATTTTTTTTCCCATGTACCTTTCTGACTAAATTGTATACGATCATTCTCCAAAGGGTTGGCTGTCTTTGGTGGTATTTTGGCCTGAGTTCTGCCTTGGATTTATGTTTTTTGTGTATATATATATATATATATTTTTTTTTTTTTTTGAGATGGGGTCTCACTCTGTTGCCCAGTCTCTAGTGCAGTGGTGTGATCTAGACTCACTGTAACCTCCGCCTCCTGGGTTCAAGCCATTGTCCTGTGTCAGCCTCTGGAGTAGCTGGGATTACAGGCATGCACCGTCATGCCTGGCTAATTTTTGTATTTTCAGTAGCGATAGGGTTTCACCATGTTGTCCAGGTTGGTCTCGAACTCCTGACCTCAGGTGATCCACTTGCCTCGGCCTCCCAAAGTGCTGGGATTACAGGCGTGAGCCAACGCACCCGGCCTTATTTCATAATTTTTGATTGTAATTTCACCCACATGTTCTATTCGTGTGAAATTTACTAAGATGAGACCAAGTAGAGATAAAAACTATCTAAACGAACAATTTAGGTCTCTCTTTCAGACTTTTTTTTGGTTTTATGGTCTTAAATACAACCCACTTGGCCTTTCCCCTGAGACCACTGGTTCTTTTGTCTCTGGAGTCCCAGAGATCAGGGTTTGAACTAGCCCACCACTTACTGGTCGTGTAACTTTGGGCAATTCAGTTTGCATCCCTAAGCCTCAATGTCTTCATCTGTAGGATGGAGGTAACCATAATGCCTGTCTCAGAGGCTGCTGCTAGTGTTAACTGTGGGACACAACACAGAATGAGGCACACACGAGGTGTGCAGAAAATGTCAGCTTTGTTTTTTACTCTTCTGCACTTGCTGTAGCATTCTGCAAAGCTATTATTCCTTTCCTAGACTCATGCCCAAAGTTACAGAGGACCCAGCAACCATCGCCTGCAGCCCCTGGAAACCTCTTGACTCTTCTGTGATGTCCCCAGTGATGCAGCAGCCCCGGCCTCCTTCTGATGGCTTGAACAGTTGGTCTTCATCGAACAGTTCTGTATTGGAAACTTGCCAACCTCCATCCACATTCCAACCTCCATCTGCATCCCTTGGTACAAAATGGTTCAATCTGTCTACCTCCTTTCACATTCCACCAAGATATTCAAGACCCAGGGTTCCTTTGACCACCTCACACCTAACAAGTTCCCTCACTGTCTCTCACTCTCCCCTGAATATTCTGAGCTTTCTCGGTCCTGCTAAAACTGTAGACCTGAGAACGAAGTAAGGTGCTTCGGGTGAGGCTTGATCAGCATAGGGCAGTAAGGGGCCACCTCCTCCCACCCTATAAGACCGTATTAGTGTACCTTGGAGCCCTTTGCTTGGCTGTTGGCTACATTACACTTCTGTTAATGATGGAATTCCATAACATTGTTCCCCATTAATTTCTGCTACAAAACATGAAAGTCTTAGCCAGGTGTGGTGGTGCCCACCTGTTGTCCCGATTAGGCAGGAGTCTGAGGTGAGAGGATTGCTGAGCCTGGGAGGCAGAGGTTGCAGTGAGCCAAGATGGCGCCATTGTACTCCAACCTGGGTGACAGAGGGAGACCCTGTCTCAAAAACAAAACAAAAACAAAAATAAAAACAAAACAAAACACACACATACACATATATATAACTCTCATATTTTACACTTATGAAGTTAGGTGGGTTTTTTGTTGCTGTTTTTTGTTTGTTTGGCTTCGTTTTTTGTACCCAAAAGTACATAACCTACTACTACCTACCTTTATTTTTTTTGAGATGGAGTCTTCCTCTGTCACCCAGGCTGGAGTGCAATGGCGTGATCTCGGCTCACTGCAACCTCCGCCTCCCAGGTTCAAGTGATTCTCCTGCCTCAGCCTCCCACCTGTCACCACATCCGGCTAGTTTTGTATTTTTAATAGAGACGGGATTTGACCATGTTGGCCAGGCTGGTTTTGAACTCTTGACTTCAGGTGATCCCCCCCACCTCAGCCTCCCAAAGTGCTGGGATTACAGGCGTGAGCCACCACTGTGCCTGGCCCCTTACCTAAGGTTTTTCTAAAGCATGTTTTTGGCAATCTATCTTAGAATCTTGTCAAAGGTAAATACAAGGTTCAGGGTTTATGGAGTCACCCTCTAGCCCTTTAAGGCCACCAGAATTGCTGGTGTCTTACGGACTCCTGAGAAGGTCGTGGCGGTGATTCTTACAGGTCAGGTCCTGGCTGCTGGGCTGCAGGTCACTGGGCAGAAACAGAGCTCAGTTCTCATCACCTGGATGCCGTTTCATACTCTCCACCCTCTCCTGGGCTTCAGTTGCCCCACACAATGTCAGTCTCTTTGTGATTGTTAGTTTTATGTGCCAACTTTGCTAGGGCATGGTACCCAGATATTTGGTCAAACATTATCCTGGATGTTTCTGTGAAGGCACTTTTTAGCAGATTAACATTTAAATCAGTAGATTTTGGCAAAGCAGAGTCATTGCCTTCCATAATGTGGGTGGGCCTCATCCAATCAGTTGAAGGCCTTAATAGAAAATGACAAATCTCCCCAAAGAAGATCGAATTCTGTCAGCTGACCCGAACTGCAACAGGGACTCCTGGGGTCTCAGCCTGCCAGCCTGCCCTGTGGAGTTTGGGCTTGCCAGCCCTTACCATTGTGGGAACCTAATCTTTAAACAACTCAACCGCCCACCTCCCTCCTCTCACATACACACACCCAGTTGATTCTGTTTCTCTGGAGAACTCCGACTAACACAGTCTCCTTCTCAGTATTAAAGTTTTTTTTTTTCTTGGACAGAAAATATGGATAAAACAGAAGTTCTGTTTTCTCTCACGACCAAATTCTTCTGTTTCTCTTTTAACCCATTTGGATTTGTGAGTCCCGGAGCGTGCTCTGCCAGGGCTCTGTTGAGTTCCATAGTGCATTGAGCACCACTTTGTGGGAGGCACTGGCTCCCAACAGGCAGTGGGCACCTTTTCCCTAATGAACTGTCTTCCCAGGTTTCACTCAAGCCCTTTCTATCAGACTTCTACCATGCGGCTCTGTCAATTTCTTTAAGCATCTCTCCCTTCCTCCTGACTGTCCTGGCCAAGAAACTCCCTTAAATCTCTAATATCTAAAAACATGAAGCCAATTGCATCATTAGATGTGCAGTATATATAAATAACATTTACTTACAAGAATATTTGTATAGAAATGTACGTAAACGTACTTACACACATTTCTATAAATACATTTAAATTTCTAAAGACTTGTTTGAGCAATGTAAAAAAATGCTCCAGTTTAACTTCCTATTACAATTAGGAATTTGGGGCAGGGGGCAAAATTGCCTAGTCTACTCACAGTGACTGCAATTAGAATGTGCTGCGGAGTCAGAGGAACTGCGTGACAACGCCTGGCTGTTGACGCTGGACTGGGTTCAGAGCTCTCCAGTGGCCACTGAGAAGTAGAAGAGTGTTTCCTGCACAATCCTGATTTCTTGGGGGAGGAGGTACTATTGCACACTGCTGGGCGGAGCCTCTGAAACCTGGGCCAGGTCTCCTCCCGTGCTTCCTCTCCTTGAGGCAGCCTCACCTCTCCCCAGCACACCCCTCTGTAGCCTCCCTCTGACTCACCTCTCTGTGTCTGTTTCTCCCCAACTTGAAGTCCCATCACCTAGGCCTCTCTCCTTTTTCCTAGGTGGCTGGCAGTTGCTCTTTCCTTGGTTTTCTCAAATTCAATCTTTCCCACCCTTCAAACCTATCACAGTCACCTTTGACATCTGCAGAATCCACCCTCCTTGGAAGGGATGAGGAAGGGGATTTATGTAACTCAATTTGATTTGTAATGTTTCAAATGGTATTTTTTTCTGGGAATAATTGGCATTGGATTCTGAACTATCTTTCCTGTCGCAAAGAATGAAATCCCTTCTAGGTGATGGGGCTCGATTTTTCTCTGTTGCAATAGCAGCGATGTCCAAAACAATCAGAAGCATTTTCTACCGTACCTGAGCCATTCAGTGGTTTCGACCTCTGCTCCAGACTACCCTGGGTTATCCAGATGGGTTAATGCGAGTCCTTAGAAAGGTGTTTCCCACCTTGAGAGTGGGTTGTTGGCTAGGTGTGGGGGGGAGCTGTTTGTCTACACCTCATAAACGCTCACAGCAGTAGGTTCCAGGCAGAGTCCTTGGGTCTCCCTCCCTGGGGGGCTCTGAGACTAGCAGAACTGATGGCCTCATAAATGGAAGCACAGGTATGCAAAATTTCATAGGAGTTGGTGGGCAGACCCATTCCTGTTCCCACCAGGGATGCGGGGGACCCTTCTCCCTTCCCCACGTCAGCCCAGGGCTACAGAACAGCAATCTTGAAGCTCCTCAGGGAGGCAAGGAACGGAACGGAGAGGACAAGAGTGCCTGCAGAGTGGGAAGGAGACACAAATTCTCAGGTATTTATCCAGGGTAAGGGCAAGGGTAAGGGCTTTTCTGCAGTTCAGGACATTAGAGAGAGTCCTGAACCAAGAACTCCACTCCTGCCCCGATATCAGCTGTTTTTATTGACTGAGCTGTTGGAGAACATAGTTTTGGGGTGTGCAAACAGTGAGATCCCTAACCCCACATCCCTGAACCCAGCAGATGTTTCCACACAGACCAGAAAGGACTGGGTGTGTACGGCAGGGAAAGGAAAGCCATTCTTGAGTAAATGGTGTTCAAAGGTTAGGCAACATGTGTATACAGTGTTCTCCTGTAGACATAATGATGTACAAGGGTCAGAAGCAATTGCTTTCATCGGGCAAGTTACTTAACCTCTCTAAAGCTTTGGTTTTTTATGATCTATAAATGGAGACAGATCCTATCTCATGGCTCTGCACGTCATGTAACGATAGTGGAGTGCTCAGGCGACTGCCTGGCAGGTAATTAGCAGACAGCTCGGGTGTACTTTAGCTGTTCAAGTTTCCTCAACTAAATTGCCTATGAGTTTGCACAGAATCCCCTGCAAAGAAATAGGTTCTTGTTGTTGACTTACATTTGAGTTGGTTGGTCTTACAGTTAAGGCGGAGGACATCACGCTTAATAAGGGCCATTTTAAGCGGAGTGACAAGTCACTAAGGGAGTTGTTGGCATTGTTTACTTCTTATTCAGTGCTTTCCGAGAAGGGACGGTGTGTCTGTAGTTTTTATCTTATGAAGGTTTCCCAACTGCAGTTTAGTTTACTATTATCTTAAGGGCCATTTATAAATGGACTAGCTTGTCTTTGCACTCAGGGTGATTCACAGAGTTATCAGTAATTTCATTGCAGCTGTGAGCTTTACACAAACCTTGCAATCCGCCTTGAAAAATGAAACTGAGTATAAGTGGGGACCAAGGAAGAATGTTTTTGAGGGAAATAGAAATTACCATCCTAAAAATGGTTCCTTCTCTGTGTCTGCTGATAGAAACCCTTGACCTCTTTAGAAATAAGGGCAAAATTATTCACACAATGATCTGAATCTCATAAATAAAATAATGATTATAGCTGAATGGAATTATTCAGGTCTAAATTAATAACCCTAACTAATTTATTTACCATGACAGTAAAGGAAAGCATAGCTTTGTGCACCCCATCCCACACCCTCCACCCACTACAAATTTTACTAACCCTCTTTCTGGGTTCGGAATATTTTTGTCTGAGTCGGTACCTCAAATCACTTGAGTTAAACTGCAAATAAATCACACATAATGCAGATAAAATGACTGCATGCCCTAATTTCTAGAACGTGACCTGAATGTGAACTAGACATTCATTTTCTTAAGCCCCATGAGACCCAGGGATTCTTGACATGTGTAGCGAGGATTGAAGAGGCCCGAGGCTGTCTGTCCACTCTCCGTGGGCCTGGCTTCCCTTGGACCAAATCGAATGCATGGGAACACACCCCTCAGTTGTCTTTTTCCTTCGGTTTATATAATTCCTGGCATGTGCCTTTCAACGCTTCATTTGTGTTAGAAGTTTGGTATTAGCCTCGGGGCTTTACTCTTGACACCGCTACTAATTCTCTACTTTATATTCGTGATTGCCCTTCTGAAAGGAGAATCTTGTTTCAAAATTGCACCTGGGCATTTTAAAGTAAATAGGATGCAAATCCTTAGTTGGCCTCTTGTGTACATTAACTTCAGAGTGAAGAATGAATATGTAAGACAGTGGTGGGGGATGGGGAGTTGAGCAAGGAAAATAATTTGCATAATGGTGTTTGCTGCCTGGTGAAACTGAAACCCAGCCTGTGTGGGTGGGGCCTTGTTTCCTAACGTCAGCGCTGCTGCCCACGAAGGCCTGCACCAACGCACGGTGCCCTCTGGCCGCCCACAGAGGCCGGTGTCTGGCCAGGGGCAGGGGCTGGGGGCAGCAAGTGTGAAACCAGCTGAAGCACCTGCAGCTCAGGCGGGCTGCAGACTCCCTGCTCTCCCCCTGTGAAAAAGCACACGTTGTCCTTTCTTCCTGCGCATAGGAATCTCTCAGTGGGGTCTCATTTTCTGTGACTTGGCAAACCTCAAAAAAATGGAAGTAGATCATTTCTGAAGAGCTTAGCTAGGCACGGTAGCTCACACCTGTAATCCCAGCACTTTGGAAGGGCGAAGTGGGATGATTGCTTGAGCTTAGGAGTTCGAGACCAGCCTGGGCAGCATAGTGAGATCTCATCTCCACGCACACATGCGTGTACACACACACGCACGTGCACACACACACACACACACACACAAATTACCCAGGTGTGGTGGCATGGTAATTCCAGCTACTCTGGGGGCTGAGGTTGGGAGGATGGTTTGAACCCAGGAGGTAGAGGTTGCAGTGAGCTGTGATGGCACTGCTGCCTTCCAACCTGGGTGACACATTGAGATCTTGTCTCAAAAAAAAAAAAATAAATAAACAAAAAATAAAAAATAAAGAGCTTCTGATTTCCATCCCCCACCGAGAGTCATTTTCTGAGTCAGCTGGAGTGTCTCAGAGCCTAACACCTGAGGGACAGTGCAGAGATGGTGCCCAGTTACAGGGGATGGCTCAGTTCTGAATGTCACAGAGGACACTCCATGGACCACCACCTTTTCTCTGCTTGCTCTGTACCCCTAAAGTACTACAAGGCGTTTTCGGTTAGTAATAATCTGAATACTATGTGATCTTGTATCTTCTACTGTGTTTGGGTAGCTAATGTCTCTAAGTAGCAAGACGATTTATTTTTTCTGGACAATACCAGGACTATATGCTGATATAGGACTGACTTGCTCTGAGGATCAGATTTTCCACTGTAAAATATATACTCCTTATAGGGTTGTAAGAGCGGAAGCCCTTCATAGCCATGTTTCTGTTTGCTCTTTCTTCAGCCAGCAATTGGCCTGGATCTTTGCTGGTAGACAGAGGGGAATGTTCTCCTTGAGGAGTGGTTCCTTCTCTGGCAACCTCAGATCCCACCATGTTGGCAGGGATGCTGAAACCCACCTGCATGTCAGCTTCTGTAAATAACAAAAATCACAAGTGACTCTAGCATTTATGTATTCTATGATATTGGAACTCTTGTGATGTAAATAATACAAATCCTTTTACATGCATAAGTCAATTTATACTATGTTTTATCTTTAATTACCAGATAATAAAAACATAACTACTCTAGGGAGTGTGGGGGATGGTGACTCGGGCTAAGTTGAGACTCACAGCCTGGAGGTTGGCTTTGGTGCTGGCTGGGAGAGCCGCAAGGAGACGGCATATGCTGCCAATGAAGGTGCTCTCCAGGAATTTTCAGTTAGAAGTTTTGATCATTGTTCATTTGGCCTCAGGATGAACATCATGGTACTGCTTTTCACTCTCTATAATTAGTATACTTTTCACAGTCAACTTTGCATTTGAAAGTATTTATTTTATAGGAAACACTGCAAAGCAGATAATTAGCACGTGTGCAAATCTATTTGGCATTTGTAGGGTGTTTGCCCTGGAAACCTATGGATGAAGCCCAAAGACTTCATCCATAGGATGAGGAGCTGGGGAGTTTCATTCAGTTAACTTAAAAGTTTTAATTGGTCTGTGTTACTCTTCTTGTTTCATATTTTTTAAGGCCCTAAAGTGAGCAAGTTACATTTTAAAATAAGGAGGAAAAGCCAGTTTTAAAAGTAGAATTGAGTCACTGCATGTGTTTTTTTCCACAAACATTAGCTGTGTGATTATTATGTCCTAGGCACCTAAGGAATAAGTGCCCTTGTCCTTGGGAAGTTCACAGTTTGGAAGGGCAGATAGTTGGGAAAGGTAATGTGAATATTAACACTCGTGTTTCCCGGGGACCAAAAACGTTCCAGCTTCTGGGCCAGGTTAATTATCTGAATTATCTTATTTCATCCTCACATTGGGAGGAGACGCCCCCAATGCCCTTCAGTGACTTTTTGGGGGTCTTTGAGGAAAAATGAGACCCAGAGAGGTTATGTAACTTGTCCAAAGTCACACAGTAGGTAGATTTAAAGTCAAACAGATCCCAAAGTGCACACTCCTAATTACCATGCCACTAAACCAGACTCTGAACAAAGCACTTTGGGAGCACAGAGAAGACCTCTGAGGGTCTGTCTGTGTGAGTCTAGGGCATGTTCAAAGTTAAGAGCTGATGTTTAGCTCAGCAGGAAAGGGCTGGGGCACAGTGTTGGATGCACATATCAGGTGGCATTTATTGCTGATGATAGTAAAAGAAAAGTGTAAAATAGGATAATTTGTTCACATTTCAAGATGCATTAAGTTTTTGTTTTGTTTTTTGTTTTGTTTTTTTGAGACAGAGTCTTGCTCGGTCTCCCAGGCTGGAGTGCAGTGGCGCAATCTTTAGCTCACTGCAACCTTCGCCTCTCGGGTTCAAGCGATTCTCGTGCCTCAGCCTCCCAAATAGCTGGGACTACAGGCGTGTACAACTACGCCTGGCTAATTTTTGTATTTTTGGTAGAGATGGGGTTTTACCATATCGGCCAGTCTGGTCTTGAACTCCTGACCTCAAGTGATCCGCCCACCTCAGTCTCCCAAAGTGCTGGGATTACAGGCATGAACCACTGTGCCCGGCCTCAAGATGCATTAAGTTTTAAAGACCCCTGGTTATTTTTTGTCCTCTGAGACCTCACTCCAATGTGACATGGTTAACATCAGTGAGGATGACATTCCTGTTCCACACAGTAAAATGTCACTTCTCACACACGTAACTCTGGGCATAAAGCTAGTAAAAATATAAGACCTAGAAGAATATAACATCATGGTATGCTGATTGGGAATTTCACTTACTGACACTAGAAAGGTTTTGCATTTCAGAACACAATAAAATAGGTAATATTTATCTGAAAGACACAGACAAGTGGTGGAGGAGCTAGACACCCCCAGTGCCTTTTGGTGGCTTTTACCAGAGAGAAAGCAGAAAAGGAGAAACGTGTTTTATCCCGTGAGAAGGAAATATTGGCTTGATGCCTACCGTGCCCAGCCTTGCATTAGATCATCCAGGTAGCTGTTCCCTGGAGAAGTTCACAGGGTGGTCAGGATAGCATGGAGAGGAGGTAATATGCCTGGGGGCAGTCCAGGAGGGACCGAGGGAGGGTAAGCCAGTAGGGGGCGCCACAGAAAGGGAATGAGGATGTGCCTTGAAAGATTGACTAGATGGAGGAGGAAGGAAAGCATCAGAGGCTGCCCAGCAGAGGGAGAGGCTGGGGCTGGGGTGGGCAAGGAGAAAGTCATGCCATCTTCCTGTGTGAACAGTGGAGTTTTGTCTGGGGAGGGCAGAGGCCATGTTTTATCCATCTTTGTCACCTTCTATGTCGCTTTTTCTCCTCCCATCCCCATTCCCTGGTTCATATTGGGACTTGTTAAGGGCTGAATTGTGTCCCATCCCAAATTTGTATGGTGCCACCCCAACTCCAGTACCTTGGAATGTGACCATATTTGGAGAAAGAATCTCCGAAGAGAAAGGTAAAATGAGGTCATATGGGTAGTCTCTAATTCAATATGACTGGTGTCCTTATAAAAGGAGATTAAGATATAGACCCATGTGACAACACAGCAAGTAGGCGGTCGTCTACAAGCCAAGGAGAGAGGAAGGCCTCAGAAGAAACCACCCTGCCACAACTTGGTCTCAGATTTCCAGCCGTCAGAGCTGTGAGGCAATACATTTCTGTTGTCAGTCTCTAATACTTTGTCATAGTAGCTCAAGCAAACTAATAAACCAGTGCTCAACATACTTTTGTTGAATAAAAGCACAAAGAGATTTGTGAGAGGAGGGAAACGTTGCGTACTTAGGGTGGGAGCAAACCACAGAGGTCTTTCTCAGCCTGGGCAAAGAATGTCAACTCTGTGTTGGTGCCAGTAGGGAGCTCTGTGGGTCCCTGAGCAGGAAAATTCCATGGCTTAAGCAATGTTTCAGGAAGTCTGGGACGTTAGGCTCTGGAGCTCTGAGCAAGTGAGATGGGGCTGGGAGCCACACGAAGGCTTGACTGGGGCTAGTGATAACCAATGGGCACTGGAAACATGGAGGGGGAATCTTTCCTCCCTTTTATGTCAGGATTCTCTCCTAGAGGAGCAGATGAGGACCTCTGATGGACCAGGAAATTGGAATTCTGCCTGGGAAGCAAGCCCATGGAGGCCCTGATCTGCTTGGACAGAGAGCAGCTCCCTTCACCTGTAAAATGAGAGTGAACGAGCTGGTGTCTAAGGAATTCAGAATCCACACCCATGGAGTTCCACAGGATATGTGGGATTTTAGGGGGACCAGGGTGTCCCCAGTGCAAGAAGGAGACTTCCACCAAGGGGCTGCTGCACTGCAGATAACCCCCAGGGGCATGAAAAGAGGCTGAACTGGAGGCCCTCCATAGTCAGAATC
The DNA here is from genome assembly GCF_000951035.1 of Colobus angolensis palliatus. NCBI lineage: Eukaryota > Metazoa > Chordata > Mammalia > Primates > Cercopithecidae > Colobus > Colobus angolensis. The sequence goes on from NW_012116888.1 coordinate 1,486,011, forward strand.
CATCCATTGACCCAGGATGCCAGGAAGGGGTAGGCCCATGGGTAGCAGAGGCTCAATGAACTCCCTGGCCTGACTTGGCCACCAGATTTCTTCAGCTCTTCAGCTGCTGCCCGTAGGAAGCTAGCTGGCATTCCTTCCCTGGCCCTTAGCTTGCACGGATCAGGGTTTCACATTAAATTCTAAGCCCAATGACATGGCTCTTTTTATTTTAACTCAGTGCTGCACAATGATGAATGAATGAATGAAAGATCAGGGCAGATGAAATGTCAAACCTCAGCAGTTGCCCTTATAGTTAGAGGTGTTTCTGTGAAGCAAATCAAAGCTTACAGTATCAAGAACTTTTTTAAAAAGTACACTTTGATCAAAGTTGGATGTTATTTCTAAGTGCATCAGGGTGAACACCTCTTAAAACCCCTTATTATGTATGCTGAGCTATTCTGAACCTCAGTGAGAAATCAGTAATGTCAAGAAACCTATACATAATTATTTGTTATAACATAAAAATCCAGAGCTCTTCAAGCATTATTCTACCCTAGTTGGTCAGATTCTGCAGGAAAGAACACTGAGTCTGAAGCAAAATAAATTCCTTGAGTTGAAGAAATTTGTTTCTCATAAAAAAGCTGAATGAGAAATAATGTTGAAAATGGAGGGAGGCCTAATGATGATATTATGCAGTCTTTTGTCATTACTTGGTCTTCTGTGTTTCAATCATTTAATCTGGTTTTCTTTCTGGGTGCTTTAACTTCCACTTTAATTTTCTTTGTAATTGTTGTACAATTATAAAAGAGAATTCAAGGGACCGGCCTTGACAGCCTGGGGTAATATCACTGGGAGTAGGATCTCTCAGTGTGCTAAGGAGCAGAGGCACTAAGAGAGCTGCATTTCACTCCATTTTTTTGGATCTTTTGGTATATACATTTCTGTGACTTTAGTCAAATGGGGTGGACTGTTGCATAATACTGAGGGCTATATGAAGGAGGAGTCGTCTACACTTGTAAAAACTTTCTTTAGGGGTGGTGGGTAGTACATAATTGCAGAGGCATTTCTGATTTAATTAAGAGTTTTTTGTTTAAAAGTGACGGAAAACTCAATTCAAAGTGGTTTAAGCAAAATCCAGAGTTTTACCGTCTCATGCAAGTGAACAATCTAGGAAAAGGCTGGCCTAGATACAGCTAAAATGAAGTCAAGATGTTTCAGCTCTCTCTTCTCCTGGCCCAATTTCTAATGCGCTGACCCCATTCTCAAATAAACTCAGCCCTCATGATCCCGAGGTGGCTGACATTGGTCCTTTCAGGTCCAAACCAGCAGGAAAAAACTTCTGTCACAGCATTCCTGTAAAAGTGCTGAGGTTCACCCTGATTGGACCAGCCGAGATCACATGCCTATCCATGAGCCAATCACAGTGTATAAAAGACTGTGACGTACTCATTAATTTACCCGCCATTATCTCCACTCCTGTCTTGAGGGTGGAGTTATGAAGCTTGCTAATGGGATATTAGGGAAGCAAGCCAGATGTCCGCTAGGTTTTACTCAGTGACATAGGTGACCCACTAAATTTAAGTATATTGGTGCGCAAAGGAGGCATTTGTTGACTTGCAAGTAACCACCTCTCACTTATTTGTCACACTAGCTCTTCCTTTTGTAAGCTGCCTGGGAGAGGGATCTCAGTGGCTTTCAAGATCACGCCTTGCAAATTAGGCATCATGCCCCTCATTCCATCCCCCGTGTGAGATGGTGGCAGAACAGTTCCTATTCAGACCCCCGCCCTCATGCCTCTTCCCCTGTCCTCCCAGCAACCCTAGCTCCTGGTTCCGAGCATCTGACTCCTTCCTTATCAGCACAGGGAGTTGCTTTTTGCTTGTTTGTGTTTGAGAAAGACTTCTTATTTCGTGCATGCACATTTCCTTTCTGTGAAGCAGACTCGGGAGCTTTTCCTTTCTGACTTATTCTGTGCATCCTATCAGTGAAGTGAGTGAAGTCAGTGAGTGGCTTCAAAAAGAAAATTTTTTTTTTGAGACGGAGTTTTGCTTTTGTTGCCCAGGCTGGAGTGCAGTGGCGCGATCTCGGCTCACTGCAACCTCCGCCTCCTGGGTTCAAGCCATTCTCCTGCCTCAGCCTCCCAAGTAGCTGGGATTATAGTCCCCCACCACCATGCCCAGCTAATTTTTTTGTATTTTTAGTAGAGACTGGGTTTTGCCATGTTGGCCAAGCTGATCTCGAACCCCTCACCTCAGGGGATCCACCCGCCTTGGCCTCCCAAAGTGTTGGGATTACAGGTGTGAGCCACCACTCCTGGCCCAAAAATATTTTCTGATGCTGATAAAATGTTTTGTCTACTCTTATGCCCAAGGAGCAATTCCTCCCTTAGCAGAAGTTAGAGGTTAAAGGTTCATCTATGTTTGCCAGTCAGGAATGCCACAGGGCCAGCCTAAGTGTCCATGAGTGGATGAGTGGATAAAGAAATGCGGCACACACACATATATACACAATGGAATACTATTCAGCTTCTAAAATGAGGAAATCCTGACATTTGCAACAACGTGGATGAACCTGGAAGACATTGTGGTCGGTGAAATAAATTAGGCACAGAAAGACAAATAACACATGATCTCACTTATATGTGGAATAGAAAAAAGTTGAACTTACAGAAGTAGAGAGTCAAATGGTGGTTACCAGGCATTGGTGGAGATAGGGTAATGGGGAGATACTGTTCAAAGGATACAAAAGTTCAGATAGATAGGTGAAAGAAGCTTAAGAGATCTATTGTATAACGTGACTCTAGTTAATAGCAATGTATTGTATTCTGAAATTATTGAGAGTAAATTTTAATTGTCTTCATCATAGAAGATAAGTTTGTGTGAATTAGCTCAATTGAACCATTCCTTAATGCTTATTTCCAAACATCATGTTACACAGTAAATGTGATAGAGTTTTTGTCAATTAAAAAAATCACCAAAAAATAAATAATGAATTCCACAGAGGCATTCTCTCCAGGAAGGGTCCCCTTCCTAGATTTGACTACTGATTAGGGTTGATCAACGCCCTTTGGTAAAACAAAACCAACCCCACATTTCTTCATCTCCCATGTCCAAGACATATGCAGTGAGTTCTCAGTGATTACTACCAGCACACAAATGATGGCTGCTTTATTATTTGGTGACCTTTGTTGTTTGTTGTGATTGTTCTGTTCGCTTTTAGTCCCTCACAGCACTTTCAGCCATTTAGAAAGACAGTATTTGTTCTGCTAGGGCATTTGCAATCTGTTTCTGATTAGCTAAACTGGTCCTGACCAGTGCTAAGTTCGCATTTCAGCTTTGATTTATGCCTTCTCTATCTGCAGATATGTTTCTTGTTACCCTATACAAGAGGAGGCCTCTTCTTATTTTCATGTGAACGAGGTAATAGGCATCAGGAATAATTAGACCAGGCCATATGCACCAATGTCATAGGAGACTGAGATATGGAGAGTAAATAATAACAAAACTCCTGATTACTAAGGCATAGAAAAAAATCTTAGGCAATTCCCCAAGTTGATAATCCCAAATGTCTAGGCATCCTTCTCAAGTAAGGAAAACATGACATTAGAACTACTCAAAATAAATGAGACTCAGTGGTATTTTAAATCATAGATTAAAAAAAAAAAAAAAAAAAGCAAGGGTCCGGTCCTAGGGAACTATGCCAAGGCCCAGCCCTTTGATTCACAAGTATCCACAAAAACAGACTGTACAGGCTGTTTTCAAGAGAAAATGTGGCCATCAAGGTCAACAGTGGAAGCTCTATGACCACTCATTCATTCCATCTCATTGGCCCTGAGCCTTTCGAAAAGTAGGCAGAGAAGGAGCCCAAAGAACAACATGGCAGGCAGGTTAAGGAAGAAAAGCAGAGTTCACAGACGTCACTAACAATTTCGTAATGACCTCATGACTTAGCTGGAAGGATTCCAGTGAAGGCGTCACCAGCTCTTTGTCCACCTCTTAGGCTGGGAACCTCAAAGGCCGCCCACACCTTGACCACATACTTTCTTCCTTTTCTTACACAACCAAGCTCTGCACCAAACATCAGGGGGACATTTGCATTTTCATTGTATTCATGCGTATTTCTAGCAAAATACAAATTCTTACTGATGTTGACTTGTACTGTGTAGCAAGGAATACTGTCATACAGCTGTGCAGAAAACACGCCCACTTGCTTATTTTTTTTTAAATTCATTATATATAATTCTTATAAAATAACAAATTCCATTTATTTCCTCTTGACCTCTGCCATCAGAGACATTTGAAGGTCTGAGGTGGGTTCAATTAAAAAACATAAAGCACTTGACAAGTTGTTGTATGTGTGCATTGTGAATAGATTGTGAATAGGCCTTAACAGTACATTCATTTGTTTTCTTTTCTCCCATTTATACAGACTTTTGTTCTGCTCTTAGATAAAATACTAATAAACAGGAAGTTGAAAAAAATGTGGTGCAATTGTTCTGAATGTTGTTTTTCTTGCAACGCTTTACGGGCCACACCACACCATCCTATTCAAAACCGTCCCTGTAGGTGGTGGTGTTAATAAAGAAATGAGGCGGCCCAGGGCCGCCTGCCTGAGCCTCTCTGCAGCTGCTCACCTCCTGCTGAGGCCTCTGCCTTCAGAGCTCGTGGGACCTGCTCACACGTTCCAGTAGTTTCCTCTTTATTTGTCCTGAACCAAGTTGTAGAATTTAAAGGAGGTGAAGTAAGGCGATTTCTATGGAAAATACGTGTTTCTTCTTTACTCCTCATGCTGAGTGCATAAGAATTTATTATTTCCCCTGAATGTTCAAAGTGGTGTGTGTGTGTGTAAAGGAACCAGGAGCAAACAATCTTAATAGGAATGTGTGATCTTGTGTTTATCTTTAGCACCCTAAGTTAGCTACAACCCGGGACTGTTGCCATTTGAACAAGTTGTTAAGAAAATCTGCCATGTTTTGCTCTTTTTTAAAAGGAATGACTGTAATAACCATAGCAACACTTACTCAGTTTTGTGATCCACTCCAAGATTATGGGAGCAAGAACAGATACTCCTGAAAGCAACCCTCACCTCCTCCCCAGCCCCCTGCCCTCAGCAAGTCCTGGCCTGTGTGAACTGAAGGGTTTGGGAGCTCTGGACTCTAGGAGTGCCCAGAAGCTAGAAAGACGGGGGTGTACTAGTTATTGAAGGGCAGTTGTCAGTGGCAGTGTGGGGCAGCCCCAGATGTTATTCAAGGCACTGCATTGCTTTTTGTCTCCTCTGTAAGCGTCCTGCCTCTGTGCCAGGGCTTGCAGAAGTAGGCCTAGACTTATGCCCCCCTACCCAACCAAGGCTTTGCCTTTTGCCCCCCACTGTGGTGCCACCTACTTGGGTTTCCCACAGTTGGTGGTGCCAGGCAGGAAGCAGGAGTGCAGGGTGCAGGAAGGGAGAGCAGAGGAAACAGAAGGTGCTTAGGAGGGAGTTGGGCAGGCTCTGTCCCCAGCAGATCCAAGGGTCCCTGACAAAGAGAACACCTCACCTCCGCCCCTCCCCGGAGGCACACAGAATGCCCCCTCCCACCACGTCTAGGCTGTTAATTCACACCCACCCCGGCTGCCCCCAGGATCCCCAGACCTGTGCCAGTCAAGTCTGGCCTGTGGCTGTGACACCTGCATTTCCCCAGATGGTTGCCTGGCCTAGGCCAGTCCTTGTATCTGCTTTGTTTTTATGTTGATTACTAAGTGAGGCACAGTGTTAAATATGGGAAGAAAAGGCTAGAGATGCAGTCATGGGAGTGTGAGGAGGGATGGAATAAGTGGGAGAAAGTCCAGGGCTGAATATGTGGACCCTGCTCTGGGGATCTGACTGGCTCAAGCTCCCAGGCCATTAAACAAAGTTGCTAATGTCAAAAAAAAAAAAAAAAAAAAAGGGA
>NW_012116888.1:1492314-1599181 GCF_000951035.1 Colobus angolensis palliatus
GCAGTCCCGGCTCCCTCCCTCCCTCTCCTGCGTGCCCCCGGCCGCCTCCTCCCCCGGCCCTGGCTCCTGCCCTTCGGCGGCGGCGGCGGCGGCGGGCGGACGACGGCTCGGTTCACATCGGGAGAGCCGGGTTAGAAAGAAGGAGACTCCAGAGAAAATATCTTCATCAGTGCCTTTTGACATCCAAAATAAATTAGAAATAATACAAAGATGGCGCAGGGAAGATGAATTGTGGGAGAGCCGTCATGGCTTTTTTTTTTTAAGCAAAAAAAAAAAATTCAAGATTCTTCAATGGAATGTCTTTATAATGTTTTCCACTACTTCTTGTCGTGACTATTTCGATGAGCCCAGATCGCGCCACTACACTCCAGCCTGCTGACAGAGCAAAACTTCGTCTCAAAAAAAAAAAAAAAAAAAAAAAGGGAGAGAATAAACAAATCTGTCCTCTGTTTTTCCGCACCTGGAGAAAAGTAAACCCTTTGGGCATCATAGGCTTTCACCAATTAGACATCCGGGAAAGGCTTTTCTGGGCTTAGCCCTTTTGGAGAAGCATGAGGGTAGATGTAAGTGTGTGAACCTTCACCCAATCCTGGAGAAGGATTCCAGAGCGAAAGAGGTTTCCATGCTGAGTCTTGTGTTTCAGCGATCTTCCATGGCATAGCTGCAAAGAAACCTGAATTGCCCAGGATTAACCACCTTTCCTTTAGACAGTGAGCAGTGTGTTTCATGAACACATTACACATTTTAGGGTTGTCTATGGAGGTATCAGCACTCTCATTACTATTTTTAACATTTTATTCTCTGTTCAGGGTCAAGAACTTCATCCACCTAAGTCAGCTCCTGTCACTACATGGAATGTTCTAGCAATGAAATGTGAACTTAAGATATTTGGATTAAAACCCCAAAGTTAAGTCAGGTTTAAATATTCTGCAAGAAGCAGTGAGCTCCTTTTGTCTATTTGGGCACAGTTTTCATGAATTATTTAGGCTTTTCTTAAATGTCTGAGCTCCGTGGTTAGACAGCAGATAAGTTATTTTTCCCTTTAATGCTGAGGCATTTTCACTGATTTCAGTCTTACTCATTAGAAAATGCTGTGCTCACCCACAGCTGCCAGGGTTTCTAGAACACAACACCCTACCTTCTCCTGTAGACATTTTAGTCCGTCCTCACTCCTCCACTGTGGCTTTCACAGTCAAATGTGAGTTGACCAGTAGTCATTTGTGAGCTGTGAGCGGTATTTTTGGAACTTACCCACCCCCAACCCCCCAGAGTCCTGTGGAGGTCACGCCCGTGGGTTCTGCCATCGGGACAGGAAAGTTTGGACATTACTACCAAAAAAACGCAACGTGACTAAGCACCATTTAAAATAGCCTTTCTTATTCTCTTGTAAAATTGTAGGGATTTCCATGACAGATGTCGTTTTAGTCATTTTAAAACTTCAGCGCGTTGAGCCTCATCGGCCTATTTTTATTTTTGACACTTCATATTTTAGAGTGAATTGAAAACTAATTTGATCCGTTTCTATTTGGAACATCCCTCAAGGTCATTTTACCAGCATTTAGGCCAATGTTGATCATGCTTTCATTTTAAACGTAGTTATTTTCTCTCTGTGAAGTGATTACTCCTTGCTTGGTGTGTGGTCTGGTGACTTGTTAATTTCAAAAACAAAACAAAACAAAATTCTACGATGTAAGCGGGTTTAGACGTGGAGCCTGGCCCTGTGTGGCCAGGCTGTGGCTTTGCCCATCACAACGGCTGCCTTTGCCTCAAATGGCTTGAGGCTGGCACCTGGTCAATGTTTGCTTTTGTCCAAAAGAAGGAAACAGTAGAGGACTTGGGTGGTGTCATTTTAGAACTTCAGTATTGGGTTGTCAGCTTGAAAGATCCATTCTCTTCTGTAAATATAGATACATAGTCACTCCTCCAACCTTTCCCTCCACACAATTAAGAAACCCTACAATTAATTATGCCAAATCAAGATTTGCTTTTCTATATAATTTTTTCCCTTTTCCCTAGGAAGTCTGTAATGAATTTTCTTGTTTATAGTAATATTTTATGTTTTTATACATACTTATATATTGTATATTCTTATAGCATATATATGTATGTATGCAAACTTTCTGAGGCTTCTAAAAAAGAGAAATAATATTGGTTAATTAACCTCAATTTCTTTTCAATATCAAATGTGTAACAATAACCCCAAAAGGAGAGGTTTCAGAAATCAAAACAAGTTGACATTTGCCCATTCTGAATTAAAATGCAGCATTTGACTTTCATGCTGTTTTGGCTGTCAAGCCTTAGTTTTTTCACACTATCAGGTATTTTCAGATCAAAGGTAAATATGATTTAGAATTATATTTCAAATTAGAACTGTCATATGCCCACACACACATTTTGCTGATATACTTACAAACTAGCAAACAATGCTCTTTAATCAACAATTCATAATCTGGGTCAGTGATTTTTATCTCCATATTTGCTCATATTGTATGCCATCAATATTTTATATTGGCTTGCCTATAACTTAATATTTTATATAAGCTGATCTATGAAATTCAGAAATCTAAGAAAACATTTGCTTGTCTATGAAATTATTTTTTTGTGATGCTGCAGTTCACCTTGTGGCATACAAGTTGAGAAAATTAGCAAGCTGCATATAGTTCCTTATTGTACAAAAACAAATGACACATGGTCTGTTTATCACTTGCTTTGTATTTACAGATACGTTTTAAAAATAAAACTTGCCTTTTCTATTAACATGGAAAACTCCCCACCCCACTCCCATTCTTGTTGATTCTTTTTTAGTTTTAAACAACAAATAAATAATCAACTTCAGTCATCTCATTTTTCAGAGGAATTACTCATTGTATTTTCTACCTACAGTCACCGGGGACTGATGTTGGGATCTGTGATCAGTTTCCTGTTGTTACGCATAGCTTTTCTCAGTGGTGAGAGAGAGATCATGTACTGAGTACACACGGAGGGTTGAGATAGCAGCCTGGTTTATCTTACTTCTGATATGACTTTTAAAATATTGATTTTAAAAGTGTGTCTTTTAGTATACCAAAATAGTATGTCCCTGGTGCTTCTCACTGCATGCAATCCCTGCACAAATGCTTTCTATGCAATTAGATTTGGGGGCTCAACTTCCATTTTTTCAGTCTGTGAAAACATTCATCATGCCAACAGCCCTGGAGAGGGCCACTCTGTTTTAGTGCAATTTACATGTGTCAGGACAGGACAGAAAAGGGACAGCATATTAAAAAGAAAATAAAACTGTAATATGTTCAATCCTTGTCATGCTGAGGATGTTTGTAAATATAAAAAAAAAAATTGTATGGATTCCACGTCCATGAGATAACTGGAGTGGTTAGATTCACAGAGAAAGAAATTAGAGTAGTGGTTACTAGTGGCTGGGGACAAAGGGGAATGAGGAGTTATTGTTTAATGGGAACAGAGTTTCTGTTTGGGAAGATGAAAAAGCTCTGGAGATGGATGGTGGTGATAGCTACACAACAGTGAGTGTACTTAATGCAACTGAAGAGTACACTTAAAAATGGTTAAAATAGTCAATTTTATGCTATGCCTATTTTAGCACAATAAAAGAATACACATTCACGGAAACAGGGCATTTAAATCATTATGCATAATAAAGTGATAAGCTAGTTGTGATTTGCAAAGAATTATAGAAATTATAGGGAGAAACAGAGTCTCAAGAGCCACCCTGGCGTCCAGAAGCTCCCGTTTTACAGATTCAGGAGTGGAGGCCCAAAGAACATGTGCTTTCTTAATGACAAGAACCCAGACGGCAGGACCCCCACACAAGGCTCTTTGCTGACCCTTTGCTGCCTTCCCCCCTCCCTTAGAGGGGCCATTCTTTATTCTGAGTAAACGTGCCGCTGATTAGATGGGCTTCATGATAAAGACCTGCAGTAAGAACGTTTTAATCCTTTAATCTAGATGGTTCACGAGTTCCACTGCTGTGTCTCTGGGGCAGGCTCCCAGATCACAGACTGGTTCCACCATGCCCCGTGACCTCAGAGTGCCATTACATGGGAGGCCTTTATTTCAGGGGAAAATCATGTTTGAAACTGAGCGGGTCCCCGGCAGTTTGCAGCAACACTGGCTGCTCAAAAGGACAGCACGAGGCTTTCACAGCATGTGGACGCCGCGGTTTTAGGAGAGCTTTGAGCTTGGGAGGGTCTACTTGTGCTTTTGCAACTTTAGTTTAGATTTCATTTGCATCTACTATTTGTAAGGGAAGTATATATATGAGAATGATCTACACATGATTTTTGTAGGTGGCTCACAAAACACATGTCAGTAGCCATTCTATGGCCTTGGGGTATCATTTCCCACACTTTTCTATGGTTTGTCTTTATTTTTGACTCTAATATGTATCCCTTATCATACAAAAAGTTATTGAGCCATATTTGATATATTTTAAAACTTCCACCCCAGTGGAATTAACACTCATTATATTTAATTCCACACAAACTTTCGTCCCAGTTGTAGACCGTTTACCTACTTCCTGACAGCAAACACTACACCGGTGTGAGGTTTTATTTTAACACATTTGTGCCCATTTTCAGCATTAATAATCGTGTGTGGAAGTGGCAGTAAAATGAAGATGTCACCTGGGCATGGAACCACAAATCCCTGAACGTGTGACGGTATCTCAGTGAAACAAAAGCATGACATACTTTTTCTTTCCAAATGACGCAGTGTCACAACTAAAAAGGCCAGTTCGCCTTTCGTTTTCTAAAATACATCTTGCTGGAGAAAACGGTTATCAAATCCCATCCACCACTGCCCGTGTGAAATAAATACCATTCAGAAAAGCATGGCGTGAATGGCCATACTTCTGATGAGTTTATGATTGTAGATTGCATACGATCCCAATGTGAAGCCTGAAATACGACATTCAATGTCAGGCTTATTTCAGGCTATTGCTGTGGCTACTTTTGTAATTCAACCAGCAGGGCGTTTTAGGCTAAAGTATATTTCCCCTAAGCTGATAAGAATTTTCCTGATCCAAGGCTCCTTCTGGAATTGAACACACACATTCAGTTGGGGACACCTAGATGGAAGAAAGAGAAAGAGGAGAACCCGAAGCAAAGGAAAAGTCACCAAGAACAGTTTAGTGAAAAAAAAAAAAAAAAGGCTCTCAAGAATTAAGAATGTTGAATTGCTTGAATGGAGCTTGGGCAGGAAAAAGACCATAACTCTCACACACGTGAAGGTTACTGATACCTAGGAGGTAAAAGAAGTATTTAACATGCTATAAAGAAGGGTAACCAGAGTAATGGGGTGAAACCAAGGGAGGACGTCCTGGAATGTAATATTAGAAATAAACTTCCAAACAGGGAAGTGTCCATCCGAGTGTGAAATGGGTTTATCAGAAACAAGCTGCATGCCAGTTTCATTGACATTGTAGAGAAGGTTAGAATAAAAAGCTAATGAACAGAAAGAAGAAAGAGGCAAACAGGGTGTGTGGTAAGAGTGGTGGAATATGAAGGATGGTGCATTTGTCCAGGCTGGAGCTGCTGCCCTGAGGAATGGTGGTGGAGTTTTTTTACAGAGCATCTTCTGAGCACCAGGAGAGTGCTGGAAGCTGAGTTTGACACCAGCAAGACCTGCCCTGAATTGCGGACTGCTGGATGTCCGGAAGTTCCCTACATGTATATTCCTGAAGTTGGGCTTTTTGTCACCTTGGGACTATGGCTTCCCAAACTTGGCAGTCAGTGTCCCGGCAAAAGCCCTATTACTGCGAGGTAGTGTTTATGGAGTCACAGCTAAGAATTACAGAGAAAATCATAATGGGGCATTTTTTTTTTAACAAACAAACAAACAAACAAACTTTTTTTGACTTTGCAAATAAATTGCAGAATTATCACCATTGTTGAAATATTTTCCATTAAAACTAGAGTTTATTAAAAGTGCCTGGAAGGATGCCCCCTGCTGCCTCCCTGAGTCATCGCTTTGGATTTGTTCTTTCTTCAGAGGCAGAGATTTATTTCCATAGCAGGGTTTCCAGTGTTGTGCTTGCTGTCCTGCAATAAGTCTTCCTGGCTTCGTGTCCTGACCTGCTTTTAAAACAGTCCTCCACTGTGTTAGGTAGGCAAAGCGATACTTTTCAGGGGTTTTTATTTTTGAGACAAAGAGTCTCGCTCTGTCGCCCAGGCTGGAGTGCAGTGATGCGATCTCAGCTCACTGCCACTTCTGCCTCCTGGGTTCAAACAATTCTAGTGCCTCAGTCTCCCGAGTAGCTAGGACCACAGGTACGCACCACCACACCTGACTAAATTGTTTTTTGTATTTTTGGTAGAAACGGTGTTTCACCATGTTGGCCAGGCTGGTCTCAAACTCCTGACCTCAGGTGATCCACCTGTCTCGGCCTCCCAAAATGCTGGGATTACAGGCGTGAGCCACTATGCTGGGCCCAAAATGAAACTGTTATAACAAGGTAAGAGCAACTTTTCCCAAAGTTAAAGGACGGTGCTCCATGGAATAGTGAAAGTCTGAGACCAAATCACCTTTTCCCTTTAATTTCTCCAATTGCTTTTAAAATATTCTATGCAGTCAGCATCTGAGTCCAAAGGGAGGCTGTGTCTTCCCCCAGGGTCTCTCTGAATGAGGTCAGTTTCTATGTTAACTTTTACCCTTTCTTTTTCGTCTCATTCCAAACCATTTCTCCTCTTGTCATCTTTTTCCTCTTCCTTTTCCTTCTTATTTCTCCTGTTGCCTTTTTTCTACCTTTTTATTTTTTTGCCAATATACATAAAATTGCTTTTTTTAAAAAAAATCAAAGACAGGATTTTTATATTTTTTTTCTTAAAAAACAGTATGAAGGGCTGGGCTCATGCCTGTCATCCCAGCACTTTGGGAGGCCAAGGCGGGCAGATCACGAGCTCAGGAGTTCAAGACCAGCCTGGCCAACAGAGTGAAACCCCGTCTCTACTAAAAACACAAAAATTAGCTGGGCATGGTGGTGCACACCTGTAGTCCCAGGTACTCGGGAGGCTGAAGCAGGAGAATCGCTTGAACCTGGGAGGCGGAAGTTGCAGTGAGCCGATATCGCAGCACTGCACTCCAGTTTGGGGCAAAAGAGCGAGACTTCATCTCAAAAAAAAAAAAAAAAAAAAAGTTAAACAATGAAACCACCCATAAAATTATTATTTTTCAAAAAAAAAAAAAAAAAAAAAAAAGTTAAACAATGAAACCACCCATAATATATTAGTCTTCAGAAAGAAAAGAAAACCAAGGTAAGAAGCAAATAACAGAAGTACAACTTTTATTTTTCTAATTGTGGACTGACTCCAAGAGGATTCTGCCCCCACTCCCCTGGTGGGCGATAGGCATCCTGTTGGTGGCATGTAAAGGAATGGAAAGCTACAGCCACCTGGGGAGTCCAAGAGGGGCTGCTGCAGGGAGCCCACCTACCCCGCTTTCCCCATGACCACAGCCGCCCACTCCCTCAAAGTGGGACTTCAGGCCAATCAGGAGAAGATCTCAGGCAAGGAGAACCAGTCCATCCCATCCGAGAGCTCGCTGGGAGAATCTTGTAGGCTACACGCTAATGAGGTAGGCCTGTCGCCAAAGGTCACCTCCGCACTGCCTTGGCCAGAAATGAGGCCTGAAATCCTGCTATTAGAGTTGCACGCACACAGGAGCCTCCTCTGGGAGTTCTGTTAACCACTGGTCTGGGAGAAGCAATGGCACAGATGGCCTCCCCAGTCTTTCCAGGGCAGAGCAGTGGGGGCAGAAATGAAAGAAAGTGCTGAGTAGTTCAGGAGAGGGGGTGAGCATGGGGTTGGGGGGCAGCCTGGGGACACTACGACCCCACCCTGGCCTGGTGGGAGCTAGAGGAACAGGGAGAGTAAGTCTAAAGTAGGCTAGACTCAGGAAAGGGAAAGAAAACTCTGCATGTCTTTTTTTCTTTCCTTCTTTTCCTGCCACATGTAGTCTTGTGCTCTCTCAGGGCTGGTTCTACTAGTGCAGTGATGCTACGCGGGAGGGGCCCAGGGACCTGATAACAGGTGGGCGTGTGTTAAATAGCAACTCAACCAATGAATGAATGAATTTGCCTCTCTTACCTTTCCGGACAGTTTTGAAGTTTAGGTGAAACCATATGTATAAAAGCTCCTGTGAACTGGGAGATACTTTGCAATCCCAAAGTAGGTAATAATAAAACCAGTAATACTTTTATAAAATCATAATTAATAATAATAATGCTATTGGAAACATCAATCTAATACACTTTTTTTTCTATGAAAGACTCATTGGATTCTTTCCTTGGCATGAAAGCCCTGCTTCCCCCAACACAGGCAGGCTCCCTCTGGCACAGGGTGATTGCATCGTAGACCTGACCCAGCGTGACAGAGAAGCGGTTCTTTCTGAGTTACCAATGGCCATCCATCTTTCAGCAAGAGTGCCTTCCCATTTTCCTTGCTCTGCCCATGAGAATTTTCAGCAGAACTTAGGTGCCAGACATGTTCTACTCTCGATTGTGAAGATTATACACACTCTCACCTTCTGACATAAATGTTATTAAATTGGATAAACAACATTGTGTAGTTTTGCTTTTCTGTTTTATCTCAAGATCCTGCTGACATGGCTCACAGGGCAACCTGTGAAAAGATTTTTACTGGTGTCTACATCAGTGTGAAAGGCTTCATCCTGGTGTGTACTAATCACTCAGATAGTGGTATGAATAAATGAAGGAATGCGTTGACAAACGAATATGCAAGGTGATTCCGGAAAGGCGCACCTCCTGGGATAAATATGGTGACAGTGGTGAGTCTGCTGTAGGTCTACTAAGGTCTTGCTCTTAGCAGAGATCCAAACACCCAATGTTGAAGACAGTTCCTCTTTGCTTTAGAAAGCTTTGTGCACAGGAGAGGGCAAACTGCATCTTAAAAACTGAGAGTCCAATAAATGCATGCCAAGGTCCATGGTGCTCCAGGCAGGGTGCTTGGTGCCGGAGAGACAGAGTGAACTGAGCTGGCCATGGCATCTGTCCTGGAGAAGTCACACTCCAGTCAGGAAGGCAGGAAAGTGGACCAGACCTACAGCCTCTGGGGAAGGGTGTCCATAAGCTGCGAGGTGGTGGACTCTAACGGCAGAGACGGTGTGGTAAGAAGGCAAGGACATCTGCAATCCTTCTCTAACTCTTGACTTACTGTTATCTGCTGCGAGTTAACCACCCCTCTGTTACCTTCCTTCTCTCTAATGAGGATATTAAGAGTAGTTGCCTCAGAAGGTTGAACAAATTTGGTAATTTACAGAATGTGTAGTTGTCCCTTGGTATCCATGGGGAATTGGTCCTAAGATCTCTTATGGATATCAAACTCCAAGGATGCTCAAGTTTCTGAAACAAAATGGCATAATATTTGCCTGTGACCTACACAGATCCTCTTGTGTACTTTAAATCATCTCTAGATTATTTGTAATATCTAATACAATGTAAATACTGTGTAAATACTTGTTATGATATTTTTATTT
Source organism: Colobus angolensis palliatus (assembly GCF_000951035.1). Classification (NCBI taxonomy): domain Eukaryota; kingdom Metazoa; phylum Chordata; class Mammalia; order Primates; family Cercopithecidae; genus Colobus; species Colobus angolensis. The sequence continues at coordinate 1,501,819 of NW_012116888.1, forward strand.
TATTTTTATTGTTTTATTATTATTTTTAAATATTTCAATCCATAGTGGATTGAATCCAGTAATGTGGAACCTGCAGATATAGAGGCCAAGATACCTCAATGAGTGGCAGTTCCAGCATTGCCCATCTTCCTGCACCAATCTCTGCCAACCTTGGAACTGTGGTTCAGTCCCAAGCTAGAGAGTTGGTTCACGCCATCCATCCCACCACCGTGATCCCATTCAGCAGATGCTCACCCAGCGTCAACTCTGAACCAAACACTGTTCTGGGCAGGGGCAAAGGTGAGAAGCACAGACCTTGGCCCTGCCCTCCCCTCCTCAGGAGCATTCTCCACAGGTGGGACTCCACTGCCCAAAGGAAGCCTGAGGCATGAGGCCTGTGTGTTGCTCAATGACCAGGTCCATCCTCCCAGTGCCAGGGAAAAGGAGGTGCCCCTCAAACTACAAAGTAACCCTTGGACTTCTCTTTTACCTGGGGTGGTGGCAGCTAGAGAGAGCCCCGCTTTCTCATCTCCACCAGTTCCCAGTCCCTGCAACCAGCAGTGGCCAGCCTCTGGCCACCCCCATGAAAGCACATAAAAGGGATGGGGGAAGCCGCAACCCCAGAATTGAGGTGAGCTGGAGTTTGAGGACATAGGTTGCTTTTCACTTATCTCTGACAAGAACCATATTACAGATCATTGGTACAACAACGATTTCATGCTTCTAATTGAATACTGATGAAAAATTGGCAATGGTTTCTCAGTTACTTCTTGGAAATAAATTGTGGGTAAATAACATCTGCTTAAAGCTTGGAAACCCAGTTTCCTTTGGTTTGTGTTTTTAAATGCTTTGACGATGCGGTTTGCCTTTTTACTCCAAGAAAAAAAAAATACAATTAAATAGAGGCTGACAACTAGGTGAGATCCACAGCCAAGCTATTCTAACAGCCTGAAGTCATCCTGGACACCCAGGTTGATGACAAAGGGCAGAAATTCAATACGGAAATAGGATCCACTCCAAACGCACCATCTCCGACATTATGATGAAGAGAATATGTATTTCATGACAGGGCAAATGTTGCCATCCTTCTGAGGGAAAATGTAAATGAGGATGCTTTTAGGGATGATTTCTACGTTGTCACTAAACTGAGACATTTGTGTCTGCTGGTGCCAAGTGAAGACTGCTATTGCTGTTGTTGTCTTGCAATGATTAGGGTTCATTCCCTAGCAACAGGCAGCAGCAGAAAGGAAGCTTTGCAGGCAGAGTCACCGAATAAACGCAGTGGGAACGGTATCAACAACAAACCAGCGATGAAGGGAGGGGCATGTGGGGCATACCACATCACCTCTCTGGCTTTCGTCTGCACCTGGGACCAAAGGCAGGTGGGAAGGAGACCTTGACAATGTGGGAAGTCCCTTTGATTTGCTGCAATGGAGGAGTTCACATTTTACTGTGCAGTCTAGCATTGCCCATTCTGGATTAGCTCCATCAGACACGCTTTTGTGCTTTACTGTACTTCTTCCTTTATTTGTCCTCCTCGAAACTGATCCGTAATGCCAATTTGCTGATCAACTGTCCCTGGGACTTCGGTGTGCTGGCTCAGAACCCCAGTCTAGTCTTCAAAGGAGCTGACAGAATGGGGTGTCTCAGCATGGAGGACCCAGAAGCAGAGCTCCCTGGTGCTTTGGGGGAGAGTGAAGCCCTTCGTTCCACTCCTCCTTGCAGACCAGCTTTCCTGGTATTCATGCACTGCTTTTTGTAACGTCTCAAATGAAGGCCACAGCTCAGGCAAGTAGAAGAGAGCTCCTAAGAAATGAAGTCTGGTTGCCTTTGAATTTATAAAATAATCAAAATTGCTATTTCCTGCTAAGAAGACAGGTACAGAACAGGTGACAGGCCACAGTCATTACTGTCCCCTGCTTGTTCCCTGGGTTCCTGGCCTTCCACCTTTTCTAGCTACTGTTTGAACCCTGGTTGGGGACTTCCTCTGGCCTGGCTCTCCTGGGCTTGAATGGCAACCTATACTGACAGATTTCATGCCACAGTTCTTTTTCAAACAAGATGATTAACAATGGAATAATTGGGCTTGGGAAGAAGGCCTTTTTAAAGCAAACTATGGAAAATAATTGATGAGTAGTGCAGTTTTATAAAACTTTTTTTTTCCTATTATCCTTTAAAAACTATGTTGCTAACTACACATCACACTGCATTCACATCCTGGGACTAATACCCCTTGACCTCTGCCATATGAATTAAGGTAGAAGAAGGGTCATAAGTAACAAAGTTTTGAAGTTGAATGAATCTTTTTTTCCTGTAACTTTACTGACCATTTCCCTTTCTATCTGAGAGATCTGAGCGGTCCTGTGCATGAGGTTCTGTGGTTCAGGTGTGTTATTGGCTACAGAATGCTGATTTCACTTGGGTCTGTTCTGGTTTGTCCCAATTTCTCTTTTAGAGCTTAATTATAATTTCCAACAAATTAGGCAAGATAGAAAGTGATATTTTCATCATAGATGGAGTGAATGGATGACTAAACATTCACCAGACGTCATTCTTGTAACAGTTAAAAGGTAGTGATTCATGTCTCCATCTCTTGATAAAATATAAAGCATTAAATCTTGATTGCTAAACACACTGACAAAATGACTGAACCATGTTCCTAGTTGAAGATACCTGACGGTCGACATTTATCTGGGATCTTTTGCTGCTGCTTTGGTATGACTTCTATCAAGATAGCTTTCAACGAGGTAGAACGTTTGCTTTCACTCTGGGTTTTCCTTGGTTTCAACAATTTTTAAGTGTTAACTGAAGGAAATCCCGTCTTCTCAGAATGTTCTTTTCAATACAAATTGCAGTGAAGTAACGGGCTAGAAAGATGTGGATCCTTCTTGATTCCAGGAAGCACACGCCTGTCGGCAACTCTCTTTGCCTGGCCTGTGTTCACTGCGGTATTTTTGCCTCTGTCACCATCCTTGGGACTAGGTGCAAAAATAGGCTTATGTTCCATGTGTCACCCACCGCTTCACTTCCTTTTTGATAGATCATGCGTAAGGAGGTGAGAGGACATGGGAAGGATTGCTATGAAGTAAATAGCAGTTAAATCTTTTCAGCCAGGGGTGGTGGCTCACGTCTGTAATCCCAGCACTTTGGGAGGCTGAGGCGGGTGGATCACCTAAGGTCAGGAGTGTGAGACCACCCTAGCCAACGTGGTGAAACTCCGTCTCTACTAAAAAATACAAAAATTAGCCAGGTGTGGTGGTGGATGCCTGTAATCCCCGCTAGTCAGGAGGCTGAGACAGGAGAATTGCTTGAACCCAGGAGGCAGAGGTTGCGGTGAGCTGAGATCATGCTATTGCACTCCAGCCTGGGCGACAGAGTGAGACTCTGTCTCAAAAAAAAAAAAAAAAAGAGTTAAATCTTTTCAGATTTCTAGGCTGGAAATCAACAGAACAAGATCTGCTAGCAGAAGTTGTTATATCTCAACTAAGTATAGACTGGAGATGAATCTGACAACCTGTGACATCTTTAAATGTCAAACCCACCGCACATCACAGATGACATCGTACCTAATGATCAAACTCCCTTTAAAATATACTTCATGTAAATACATTTTTGCGAAACCACAAGCTGTTTCTCTCAGTTTTGTTTTCAGCTGGCTTTGATAAGGAGATTGGTTGGCAGCCTACAGCTAATTAAGCAGCTTTCAAGCCAACATCAATGAAAGGTTTTAGGTGACTATCAGAATTACACTCCACTCTTCATGGTCCACGGGTATCCACTATGCCTTTTAATTGTGCCAACAGACCCTGTCAGAAGAGAATGATTTCACACTAATTCGAGTTTACAACCAAAATCATCCTGTTTTCAGTGGTGTAGATCCAGTGTCTGCATCTGTCTTGTCAACTCACAATAGCATTAGAACAGGGGGCTGGATTTATGCTCTGAGAAATGCAATTTGCCTTTCTAAGCTCACTTATGTATATTTGTATCTGACATATTGTAAATTTCTTAAACTTGTTACACATTTAATTTTATAACTAGAAATCAATTTTATTTATTTATTTATTTATTTATTTAGTGGAAAACAGAAAATGAAGTGCAAGAGACCCTCATTTCTGGGACAAGAATTCTGAGTTTCTTGGCTTCTTTCATTCTTGTCTGACCTCCCCCCTGTCCCCACCCACCCACCCAGTTGCAGTTATTTCTAGATTTTGGTAAATTATTCATTGCTTTAAAAAGAGAAAAAGCTCGATTTTCTAACTCTACAGTTGAGCTAGCCCTAACCTCTAAAGCCAGATTGCTTTAACAAAATTGTCATCATTTTATACATGACAGACTGGCTTCAAATAAAATGGTAAATGGGAGGAAAACTATATTTTGCTTACACTTAGGAATGCCTGTAAACATAACAGAGTTAAAAAAAAGTCTTGGTGTTTTAACAAATGCTTATGTGAAAAAGAGGAAGAATAAATTAGCTGGTTGCCTGTGAAGTAATTATGCTAAAAACATTCATTTTTAATATATGAGTGTTCACATTTTGATTCATATACTTGCAAAAGAAAAGTGGGAATTTTTTCCTTAATGCTTTGACTATGTAAGGAAAGCTTTTGTGCTGTGCCACTTGCTTTTAAGAAATTCCAGAGGTACAGATACAATCGAGGGTGAACTTGAATTTGTTCCGTGGGCACGGCCTTTTCTGTTGTGGTAAAACAAAGTTAAAATGACAACGGTTCTGAAGAAAGTGCTTCAAGACCATGTCCTGTTTCACTCTTTCCAGATGACTAAAATCACCCTCATTTCCCAAGTCTTACATCGGGGGAAGAGGATATGTGGTTTAAAAGAGTGGCAAATACTAGTTAAGGTCAGCCTTTTTCTGAATGTGAACATTCAGTTTTGCTGCATGAAGATAGGGGCAGGTATTGTAGAGTAAAATTCTCCTACAGAAAATGTCTGAAAGTAACAAATTAGATGATTACCACAGTCTCCTTATCCACTGTCATCTTTAGTCGTTGTGCTTGTTTTCAAGGCTGTTTTGTGTGTTTGTTTTTAAATGCTGCTGTCTTACATAAGTCAGGCTACTTGCTTTAAAGTACTAGAAGAGTCCTATAACATTGAAAAAATTGAAATCCAAAAAAAAATGAAGTATGAATTCTGAGTCACATGTTTTAGATATGGTGTTAAACAACATAACACATTATCTTGAATGGAAGATGTTACTACCTTGATGTCATCAGTTCAGCTTGACCAGAAGCAATGCCGACCTTTCACTGAGAATCTTTTAAACTGACCCCAAATGTCCCTATTCTTCTCAATGATTTAAAATGTCCTGTGCTAACTCTTCTATCAGTCAATATATGTTTTTCAGTGTTCTTACTGAGTGGTGTTATTTGCTTTTAGTTCTTTTCTCTGTTTATTTGCTGGTTTATGTTTTATGAAGAAATCCACTTTCAGAAGAAATAATGACTTATTTTCTGTGGGTGTTTCCTTTCTTCACTACTTTAAGAATTTTCAAGTATAAATAAATTGTGAGAATACATATGTGTGTAAGGAGCGTGGGGAAGAGTTAACTAATTTTTAAATTGAAATGAGGGAAATACTGGACTGACTCTACTGGTGTTTTTCAGAGTGTTCCTCAATTTAACAAAGCACTGAGTTGTATTTCTTTCTAATATAGATGTTTAAAAACATCTTCTAAATGTAAGTAGCAAGGACTAATGCTCAAAGTATTGTCTGAAAAATCTAGAAATATCTGCCTGCTGTTATGAACAATTCTGTCTCTTTATGGAGAGTTGTTTAGGCTTTTTAGAAACTCATTAATTTGATTGTAAGTGCCTCACTGTTATCAGGAAAAGAAGCTTTAGAAAATGGTTTCAGAATGTGTCATTTTCTCCTTGTTTTAATCTGAGACAGTGTGTGGGCATGCTGGTATTTTAAAAGGCTAAAAATGTTGTACATATTGCTGTGTCTTCAAATATGAGGGAAGATTACAAACAGAAGTTTTCTTCAAGCCTCTGTCTGAAATTCTGCTTTTCTTCTCAGTAGTAATTCTTAAATTTTTACGGAGGGATCTTTCATTCTTTTTTTTTCATTTTCAATTGGTTGTTGTAATTCAGCAAAACAAATGTTTTAAAAGCCAAGTCAGCTTTCTGTCATTTTGATCTTAATATTTAATGGTTTATAAAATAAAACCCTGTGTTTTAATTTTAACTGGTTTCATTTTTTTTTATGAAATGATTTGCGGTATTAGACTGTCATTTGGTTTCAATATTAATATATAACATGAACTACGTGGGTGTCACTTATTTTCAGTAGTAAATAACTGCTTAACCGATTACTTTACTTTAACATAGTTCTACTGTTCTTCTTGAGCCTCGTGATCTGCATCTTCAAACAATATTTGGTGTGTGTTTTTGCAAAATAGCATTTACATACTGTGTCATTAAAAACAGGTTTCATGGTGTCATGGTGGTCGGAATCAGGGAATGTCGTGTAGTTGGTTTCAAAATCCATCAGTAGGTTAATCATTAATTATTCTTTTTCCAGGAAAAAACTGATGAGGTTGTTTCAGAATTTGAATTTACTAGAATTCCTTTTTTTTGCATTTAAAAAACAGTTTGCATTTTAACCTTAAAGTGGGTTAATTTGGTAAGAAAAGTTATCTTTTCTGTTTGTATTGTGGCTTGTTCATTTTCTCATAAACTGTATTTGGTAGCTAAAATGTTGAAAGCAGTTTGGGAACAAAATGTCTGCTCAAACCATGACAAAATTGGCCACAATTTGCCGATTGGGCTGATAACAAAAGCCAGCAACACAAAATAGGTAGAAAAACAGTTTGTTCGGTGATGTGAGACCACTGAAGCTCTTTTTTGCATGTTTTTTTTTTTTTTTTCATTCTGATGCTTATGTTGTGATGGAAATACATGAAGTCTCTGCTTACCATAGTTTCTGATTAACTATTTCGTCTGTGGATTTCTTTTAAAACTTCAGAAAACAAGCTGCCCACCGGACATCTGAGAAAAATTTGGAATAAGAGCCAGCTCTGCACCTAAACCTTTTGTTTTCTCCAGACCCCACTTGGTTGTAGATGTCCCAAAGCTCATATTTTGATCGTTTAAAGCAGCATTTAAATTCCATTTCCCCCACCACCCCAGTCTTCAACATTGAATTGTATGGCTGTTACTACACTTTTGCAAGTGTCAAACAAAAATTCGAGTTTGCAGTTTAAAAGAAAAGTTCTCTTCCTGGACACATAGTTGACAAAAATGTCAACAGCTAAAAGTACATATTGGCTCTCATATTATCTTCACAGACTGTAAGCAACTATTAATGTTTTACATGAGACAATACATTTTTTTTCAAACGATAGAACGAGATAACAGCCTCCTCTCCCTTGCCTCTGCTGCTGTAACTTCTCATACCTTGTGTTGCCTCTGTGTGTGTGATGGTGTTATTATTATTTTTTTTTTAGTCTTAAAAATCAGATACTCCAGGACAATAATTAGGATGAGGTTTATGTTTCTACTTATCTAATCTTTGTTTTCACAAATAAATACAAATAACTCAAACTGAAACTTGATGGCTTTGGTGATAATATAATAGCAGCCACGGGGAAATTTTCTTCATTTTAATGTTCTTTCACAACCCACATTCAGTTTCGGTAGGAAAATTATTAACCTTTTCAACAGCATGCTGAAATATGGGTTCACAATAGACTCCTGAGTATGATTTGCAGGTTTTGGTTCTATTTTGAGATTTTGGTGTACAGTTTTTCTCTTTTTTTCTCTTTCTTTCGTTCGTTCATTCTCTCATACCAATTGCTTTCTTTGACACCAATCACAATGACTTAAAATCCTTCACTTGATATCTTTTTAATGTGTGCACATTATACAGTGTTTGCATTTATTTTTTATTATGAGAAGGGAGAATTCCTATTTCCTTCTCTCCTACTGATTGGTTCTATGGAAGAGGACATATTCTTTATTCTCACTGTCTTTCTCCACTCTAATCCTCATGTGGAGGTTGTGAGTCCTCCAGCCCCGTTTAAAAAAAATCCAGTTGAGCCACATTTCCCCGAGGGCACCTGGCTCCATGTCAGGCATCAGATCTGACTCCTGTCTGCCTCCAGTGGCCTCATGTCTGTGTCCATCACCAAAGCAAGTCCCCCGGTTTGGGCTTGCTGTCCTGAAGGTCTGCACAGCCTCAGGCTTCCATGGGAGGCCTGGGTGATGGTGTCTCCATAGCTGACTGCTGCTGGGGCTGCAGGTCTGGAAGGGCTATTGGAGAGAGGTGATCATGATCTTGTTACTGTGGCTTCTTCACCTGAAACACACACGAGGGCAGGACCTGGGGCCAGAGAGGCTGGTGAGTAGGAGGATCTCGGATAACAGTTTCTGTTTTAGCCGTCCCCTTCTCCAAGTCTGGCTGGGACAGCCACACCTGCAGGGAGGGCCCTGACTGGGGTTGTGGTCCTGCCCCGCATCTGGCAAGCCTGTGCCTCATGTATTCACAGTCATCTTTTTTGTTTGATCCCCATCTATCCTAAGTCCCCACCCCCCCTCAGTGCCCTACCCTACCTGTTCCCACCATCCCTGCAAAGTTGAATATGGAAACTGAGAAACACATATTTTATCTGTAACAAATGTGGACACTTCCAGTATTGTAGCCTGGGTTTTTTTTTTTCTTCTTCTTCTGCTTCTCATACTTCCTGTATGAGGTTAGTTTTTTTTTTCTTTAAATGATAAACAAACTATTTTTTTTTCAACTTTCTTGGGAGGCCTGGGTGTCTAGTGCCTCCTGCCTGCGTTGTTGTGAGCCTTTTGCTAGTGCTGTCTACCTGGGCACAGATGTCGGCATGAACAGAGCCTGAAAGTGGGAGTGGGGGATGTGGTGTTTTGCACCCACCTCTCCTCCCCAGGGTTGCAGTGAGGAGGGTTGAGCTGGTGAAAACATTTCTGTTCTATTTGAAAGAGACTGCAGTAGAATTCATGGCTAAGTGTTCTGTGCACGCTAAAGGAACTGAAGGATGGAAGGCAAGGGGGACAGGGGCAGGGGTGGAGCATGGCTAGAAGAGATGTTTGATGTTTAGGGAGAGATCACTGGTGCAGATTGAATATCCCACAGCAACATCTGGAAAAGGAGATTAAGGGATGAAGCATGCCAACATTTCTCCCCAGGTCACCCCAAAAATATGTTGAAATTCTGGACGGCTTCTGAGCTGCTTGCTCTTTCTGCCCCTGGTCGAGATCTCAGGAGAGAGCGTCCAGCAAGTAGCTTGGGTACAGTTGACTAAGTGTGAACATCAGTAGCCAGCCACATGGCCAACCCGCAGTCACCCATGGCCCTGCATACAAGAATGTCACTAGGAGCAGATATGACTTGCCACCTGCGGTTGTGTGTATCTGAATCACCTGGGGGCTGTGAAACACACATCCCTAGGACCCAGCCCCAGGGTTTCCTTCTTAGAATATCTGAGCTCTTGAGGCCGGAGAATTTGCATTTCTAACAACTCTCAGGTAAGGAGATGCTGCCCGTGCAGAGACTCCCATTGAGAACCACAGCCTAGAGCCAGGGTGGTTGAAATACCTGAAAACCATGTCTACTGGAGTCTGCAAGTTGTCTCCACTTTTTTCCTAATGTCCCTTTGTGTGCCCTACCACAAACTTAGAATCCACACCAGCCTCTCAGAAGGCCTTTTGCATTTCTCAGTAACTGAACAGCAAGGTTACCTGTCATCTTGACGTTTTACCATGTCCATCAGACTATAAAGGGGCTAAAATGTTTTTGAGGTTTGGTTCTTTGAAAAATGGGTTTTATTTTACAGACAGTGAAAGGGTGAATCTGTAGTGTATGGTATGACTAGACTGGGAAACAATCCACCAAGGGCCGACCCTTGGATTGCTGCCCCTTGACAATTTCCACCTTTACTATAAACTAAGGGAGCTGTCAGAGGTTCTTCCCTATACAGAGCACTCTTGATGGAATTGACACCATCTTAGAAAAAGACTTCATCTTACGTGTCAAAAGGCATCATACCAACAGGGAACAGATGACCACCTAATCAATAAAGACCACACCCAACCAAATAGGGACATCACCAGCTCTTTTCTACTATCAGTCCTTGCCAGAGGTCTCGGGGCTATAAGAAGAGCAGGATTTCACCAGCTTGGGATGGTCCTGTTAACAGAGCCTTGCTCTGTTGTTGTCGTGATCAGCACCCGGCATCTGTTGCCAAAGACTCTGCCCACATCAAAGACTCTTGATGTCTGTCCGGAACACGCCAGGACACTCTCATCCATGTTGCTCTCGTTGGATTGGCTCATTAACCCTTTCTTCTATCCCCTTCTGACTCTTTCTTTTTTCAAAGCCACATTTATGCTCTTTTATCCCCTTTCTCTCAATGTTAAATGTTACTGTTTCATGTGGAAAGTTTAATATAGCATTTATATATTGATTAAATTAAGGACATTGCTGTATATGGTTTGCAATATTGACTGACTTGCAGAGTGGCTTGAGCCTGAGTACTCACAGCTCTGACTACCATCTAAACAGGACGTACTAAGGAGAATCGCTTCCTTGGGAGCTCCATGCAACTTGTGGCTTTTGTGATTGAAATAGCATTGGTAAAAGTCTGACCCTGTGGAAAGACACAAATGTGCATGGACCTGGCTATGTCTGACTTTGTGCTGCTCAGGACACTCTGCACCCAAAAGTGAGCGAGCCTGGAAGACCTCAGGGGGTCAGATGTTTGAAGGGGCTGCTGAGTGTCCTGGCAGGCAGCAGAGCCTCACCATCAGTTCGCTGCATGGAAGGTTGTGTGCCTCTATTTCCCTGCTAGTTTTTGAATTCCCTTGAGCTCCGGTCCTTCCTAGGTAAGAGAGATGATCCCAATAGCACCAACCTGAGAGGGCTGGGGAGATGTTTGAAGGAAAGTTTGGCTGGGGAGCCGTAGCTGGCCTGTGGTACGTGTTCGGTAAATGGTGGCCAGGAGGACCCGGGTGTGTGTCCTGGAACTGACACACTCTGCTGACGGGGGTATTGAAAGTCCCCACTCAAAGACACAGAATCTTCCCGACCAAGTGTAGGTTGGTAATGATGCGTGGAGTACTTTGCAGAAACTGCTTCTCAGGGGAGGTCCCCTTGAAAAGGTGCTAAGACTGCTCAGAGATACGTGGCTGGAGCTCTAGACGCGGGAGCCTCTGTCAGAGACAAGGGCCGGGGGACTCAAGTACTGCTGCCTGGCTCCCCTGCCCTGACAGCTCTAGCAGCACACGAGTCTGATTTATACAAAGAACCCATCTCATATCTCCCTAAAATTAGTCTATGATAAGCAATATACATTTCCTGAGTGTGAGGTCTAGGTTTTAATATTCTGAAAAATAAAAACAGTGGACTCCTGAGAGCCGAACAGTTTGGCAGTTACTGAGCAGGCTCATCTTGGCAATTCTTTTGAAATCTCAAAAAATTGGCTTCCTATAGTGTTAGAATCTGACGTGAGTCAAGATGGACAGGGTGTGAGTTCCTCACTCGTCCCTTTTCTATGCATTGAGGAAGACCTCGGTGCTGCCAATGGGGCAGAGCGAGCTCCAGTGTGTTTTTGCGTGTGGCTGACTGGAAGCTCTGGCTTGGGCTCTCAGCAGTGAGGTATTGGCAGTTCCTTGGATGTCACAGCAAATCGAAGCTTGTGGTCTTCACTTCCTCCTGCCTTGAGACTTACTGCGCAGAAAGTAGAGGCTTGAATGGTTCAACTTCAAGGACAAAACAACCTGTCTTGGGGGTGGGACTGGGGGTAGGCATCTGTGCCACTGCTTCTCTCCCCTTGTCAGTTTACCATGCCAGCAGCCTTCTGTCTGATTGTCATCAGGAACAGAAAGAGCATGATTTGGGAGCTAGCTGGAGAGCTTCCTGAAGGTTGCCTGAGCTGCATTTTGGGCCCCTGATGAGGGCTTCTATTCAGGGTGATGTGTGTGACCCTGAGGCCATCTCTCAGATCTGGGGCGGAAGTAAGGTTGTGTACCTACAGTGGGGAGACCTACCTGGGGGCTCCTCAATATTAGACACCTGCAGGAACAGCAGGTCAGCCAAGCCAAGAGTAAGAGTGGCCCTGTCTGTGACTAGAAGCTTTTTCAGGGCTGCCTCAACACTGGGGTGGCACTGGTGGTCTCCACCCACTCCCAGTGTACACTGGCATCTAGGAAGCCATGTGTGATCGGCTCTGAATTAGGGGCAAAACTTTTAGTTCTCAAATGAAGTGTCGTGGGTTTCTTCAGTGATAACTAGACAGCCAGGCCAACGTAGAGCTGATTCATCCTTGCAAAACCTCCCAGACAAGCCAGCTCAGGCCTTGCAGTGGAGAACTGGAATTCAGAGTCTTCTCAGCTTTGGCCAGAAGCCAAAGGTAGGAGAGGTAGGAGAGACCCAGGTCCCGGTCCCTGCTGTGTCCTATCCAGAGTGACCTTGGGAAGATTGCCAACTTCCTTTTTTGGTGAACTTTGCTTTCTTTACCTGCAAAGTAAAGGGTTGGTTTGATGATCCTTAAGGGTGGCCACCTCTCACTCTGTGACTTTGGCCCAAGGTCCACATGGTTGGGTGTTCCATACTGTAGCCCTCCTGGGCTATTACATTTTGGTTTTTCATCACAGTCAGAAGTGGGGGTAACTGGTGAGGGGCACGGGTTGGTAAACCACCTCTCTATTTCAGTGATGAAACTAAAGAAACCAGGTTTCCCCTTCCACCCCTACCGGCCACTGATGCATTACTTAGTTCCTGTTTCTCTTTGCCCACCCAGGAAGGCATTGTGTATGAAATCCTGGGCCCAGATGCTGGACTTTAAGCCACATTAGAAAATGCAAGCTCATAGGACTCAAAACGGGAAGCTGGCTTTCCCAACAGATTCATCTGGGCAGTGCTCCTCCCAGAATGTGTAGGGATCACGGGGCCAGGTTCTTCAAGACTCAGGAAGCTCGATTTTTCACTGTCACTAGCCAATTAAGGAAGAAACAAATAAGACTGTAGAAGTTTGTATGGATCCGTTAACTCACTTGTACAAGACATTGGGAAAGATACCGGGGTGGGGGGAGGAACAATACAGTTTCAAAAGATAAATAGAGACTGTCACAATCGCCACATGTCGTGGCAGCCAGGGCTACCGGCTCAGGAGAAGCTTTATTCCCTGGCCTGCAGTGCTGCAAGAGACCCTGGAAGGAGGAGAGCTCTGCCAGGCCCTGCGGGCTGGGCAACCCGCCTTCAGCCACATTTCCTAACACCACTCAGCAGAACCATGCCAGCAAAGGCCAGTGTACAGAAAAAATACGGTGTGCCAAAAAAAAAAAAAGTTATGCCCATATATGTTCGGGAAGTGTACAATAATTTAAACAGCTTTCTTATTTCTTAACTTCTCTGGGTCTTTTGTGTACTGCTGTATCTTGTGAATGAGTCTCAAGAGGAAGGATGAAGCTTTTCCAAAATCACATCCCCTCATCTCATTTTACAGAAAAATTTGTGCCTAATATTAACCAAAGGAAATGGGGAGCGGCAGGGCCAGTGGGTTTTCATGGTGAACTGAGGGTTGTATCTTGGACAGGTTGTATGTGGAAGGGACAGAAGGGTTCCCAAGGAAGCTTTGCACGGTCATGGGTAGAGCTATCCCTTCTTCATCCATAGTGAATATGGCTGGAAATAGCAGGTAGTCTTGGATTTGACCTCCCTCCCATGAAAGTGCTGTCTCCGGTTCGCTCCTGGAAAAGCTGCTTTCTCCCCAAAGTGTGTCTGAGCAGCAGATTTAAGCATGAAGTTGGTTTTGTGGGGCTACAGTATGGACTTTAGGAAGATGGTGCCATCTGTATTTCTGATTCTGCCGTCCCTCTGTCTGTCTTTGGAAGTATCCTTTCACGTGTTTGGAAGACTGAGAATGATTTTCTGCAAACAATGAGCCAGACCACGCTGGTCTCAAGCAGCAGAGCAGTCATTAACAGAATCCCAGTCTTTCTAGAGCTGCTGTCAGTCCTGTGCTGTCCTCAGGGACTTTGCTTGGTCAGGGGCCCCACTTCTTATCTACCCTTCCCTCTACCTCACCGACGCTTCTTGGCCCAGGTTTATCATGATTATTCGATGTGCCTGGGAGGCCATGTCTCCCAGGGAGGCTTAGGACCTCATTGGGTTGGAATTCCACAGGGATCTCTCATTGGGTCTCTTTGGGCCCTTGGAGAGGGGAGTGCAGGGCACCACCTGGGCAAACACCTGTGCCATCCTGTAAGTCCTTGTGTGACTCTTCATCCAAGTCAATGGGGGCATGTAGGGGAAGAGCCTCAGGGTCCATCAGGAGTCAGACTCTGACCAGGAAGTCAGAACTGAGTCAACTTTTCAATAAACACACAGGCTGGCCCCAAACAAAGCAGCAGGCTTTTGGGAACATCTGCCTTTTCAGTCTCTTCTGAATTCTGTTTATGTGGACACCCCATGTCCTGCACCACTGTTGCCGCCAGCAATGTTTGTTGCTTGTCAATATTTGAATAGATGCTGATAAATTTGATTCTCTGGCTTACTGTGGCATTCATGATATGTCTTTCCCTTTTCAGTCTCCATGTACTAGAGCAACTGTCAGTGTGGTTGGCAGTGACCTGTGTTTTTCATGCATGTTTTTGTTTCAGAATAACTGGGAGATGAAACAGGAAGCTCTATGACACACTTGATCGAATATGACAGACACCGAAAATCAGGACTCAGCCCCCTCCAGCACCTCTACCTGTTGCCCGCCGATCACAGACGGGATGCAGCTGAAAGATTCCCTGGGGCCTGGTTCTGACCGCCCGCTGTGGACTCTGAGGCCTCTGCATTTGCGGGTGGTCTGCCTGTGATATTTTGGTCATGGTCTGATCTGGTCGATTTCCCATTTGTCTGGCCAGTCTCTGTGTGTCTTAATCCCTTGTCCTTCATTAAAAGCAAAACTAAAGAAAACAGAATTGTTTGCTTATTAGCTATCTTTAAGCACTGATTGAAAGGTGTTTGAGGGAACTCTGGCATTACCACACAGTTCATCTGACATCTTTCAATGTGTGTTGGGCTTGACTCTCTCATAACTCAGCCACGCTTGCCTTGCTGCTTCTTATATCTCTCCAGATTGCTGTAGAGTCAGTGTGGGCAGACTGACATTTGAGAGAAACGTTGAGCTTCATCTGGAAACCTCTTTTCACACCCACCCTGATCGTGGCCTATAAACTGTGACCCCAAGATCTCCATTAACCTTGGGCTTTCCACTAGAGACATCTACCATCTCTGCTGCCTCCCTTCCCTCACACATCAGTTACTGCTTCACTTATTCATCCCATAAGGATTTCTTGGGGGCCTGCTGTGTGCTGGGTTCTGGAGACAAAACAGTGGGTGGGACCAACTCAGCCCCGGTCCCCACCCAGCACCTCTAGCCAAGTCTGAGTGGGCTCTGCTGAAGAAGTGTTGGGCGCACTGCACAGTTCATCATGGTAGACGGCTCCGTCCTATTTCACTTAGATGCCCCGATTTCCTAAATGCTCTCTTGAACTCTGACACTCTGGGACTGGCACCTGAACAGGCTGTACAACAGTGAACTATGGAAGCCTGCCTTCTGTGTAATCCCACTCTCTTCCCCAACCTCAAGCAGGACAATCTGACCCCCTCCTGAGGACATGGCCAAAGAGGCCATTAGTAGGAGCCTTCCAGAACTTTCTGGCAATCTTCACTTTTAAGCTTTGAAACATCCAAGAATAATTTTAAATGACCATGTTTACTGTTTTGTACTTGTTGGAATTAGTTTACCAATAGGCCATGATGATGATCACAAAAACCACTACGTGCATGCAGTGTTCATTGCAATGCATATCTAGGTCTCAGCCCAAGTGTCCCCTCCTCAGGGAGAATTCCCTGAGCACCATGTCCTGAGGGAAACCTCCAGCGTCCCCACCGTTTCTCTCTATCTTGTGATTTTATTTTATTTTTTTCATAGACTTACCATTATCAGCACTTATTCTGAATGTTCAATTATTATCTGTCTGTCTCTCACTCCACTCCCAAAATTCTGCTCTAGAAAGGCAGATTGTGGTCTGTCTTATTTCCCAGTCTGTCCCCAGCGTTTGAGATCTGAGCCTCATCAACAACTGTGTGCTGACTGGGTTCATCCTCTCATTACTTCTCAGGCACACTGAGATGCCGAGCAGCCCAGTGCTCTGACCATGTTTGGCGGATAAGGAAACTGATCTGAGTCTGGTGAATGGCCTCACTAGGGTGAGGACCCAGGCTTTCCTCTGGGACATCACCCAGCAGAAAAGGTGATTGTGAACTCTCTACTGTCTGGATAGTCAGGTTCTCATCAGAAACCAAACTTTGCCTTGCTGATAAACTTCCTAAAGTTCACGTTATTTGCCCCCATCCTGGAAGATAAGGACCACTGTGTTGTGGAGGGAATTAGCCTCAGCTGGGTGTCTCTGGATGCTACTTTCCCCAGAAGAACACTAAGAAGAGCAGATGAGATGAATACAAAGATTCCAGCTTGCCCTGAGATTCTGCTGGTTCTACCTGGCTAGGTGCTAGCAGAAGAAAAGGAGGTCTACAAGGGTAACATGTGCAAGGGCAGTGTACAGGGGTAACATGGACATCAGGGACAGTCCTCCTGAGGATGTGGGGAGCCAGGCCCCACTGTGGGTTGGCAGAGTTGCTCCCACAAACCTAACCCTGGCCCCTCTGGACACACCCTTGCCCAGGTGCAAGGAGCTCCACTGGGAAGAACATCTCCACCCAAGTGATCACTCTTCCTCTGTGTTCTCAAGCAGGACGAAACCACATTCTCTACCCATTTCCCAGTCTCACCCCCAGGATTATTTATGACCTCAAAAAGATGGAAGTCACAGGCGCAGGGAGGACCAGACATAACCCATATGGTGCCTGCAGGATAGTTAGTTCACAAGGATATTAGGAGAAAGAGCGAAAGAGAAGTGACCACACAATTCTAGATGGTTAAGGCAATAGTTCTGACCCTGGCCAAACATTAGGATTACCCAGGGGCTATGAAAAATCCAGACACCCAGGATCCGCTTGGACCAATCACATCAGAATCTGGGGAGTGAGGGGGTGTAGACATCAGTATTTTTTACAACTCTGCAGGTCATTTCAATGCATAGCCAAGACTGAGAAACATTGGTCTCTCAATGTACCATCCACTATGGTAGCTGTTAGCCACAGATATCTATGGAACATATAAAATGTGGCTTGTACAACCAAGGGACTGAATTTTTAAATTCCTTTTTATTTTACATTTAAATATCCACATGTGACTTGTGGCTGCCGTATTGGACTGTGCAGATACGGATCATGTCTATGAGCACAGGAAGTTCTACTGGCTAGTGTGGTCCAGGGGAACCTGGAGTCCTATGACTGCCAAGTGAAATCCTGCTGAGCCTGAAGGGACTTTAAGGTAATTCTGTCTGTTAACTTCACTAACAAGCCCTCCTGTCTTGGATTTGCTGTATATTTTTCATCTATGTTTCGAGCCAGGGCTTGTGCAGAAGCAAGGGTGATAAACCTTCAAAGCACTGCACTGTCGGACTGAAAAGCATTGAAAATGCAGTTATTCACTCAGTGATGTTTCTGCATATACAATAGCGGTCCCATAAGATTATAATGGAGCTGAAAAATTCCTATCACCTAGTAATGTTGCAACTGTCATATTGTTGTAGCACAATGCATTATCTTTTCTATGCAAAGACATGTTTAGATGCGCATATTCTTACCATTGTGTTACAGTTGCCTACAGTATTTAGTGCACTGAAATGCTATACAAGTTTGTAGCCTAGGAGTAATAGGCCATACCATATAGCCTAGGCATGTAGTACGCTATGCCATCTAGGATTGTGTAAGTACACTCTGTGATATTCACATTACAATGAAATTGCCTAACGATGCATTTCTCAGACTGTATCCCTCTCATTAGCAACGCGTGATTGTATCTGTAAAAATCTAAGGCCCAGACCTAAGTATTTTGGTATTCATTCTACTGGTTTACTCAGTTTGTATCTATGAAGACCCAGTTCTAGAAAGGAGCTTTCTAAATTATTGTTTAGTTCGTGTAATCCAAGAATTTATGAGACTTTTGGAAAAGCAGAGTGCTAGAAGTGCCACCTTTCAGAGGTCACGGATTTAGTTAGGTGGCCCAGCAAACTCGACTCGTTGGGGTTAGAGATGGAGAATTAGAACCAAAGCTGAATCACTTTCTGCTTATCACTCACAGACTGCCAGATTTTCTTTTTTTGTTGGAGGGAAAGCACCTTACAACAAATAATAATACTATTTTGAATTTCAGAGCTTTCCCTTTTTCAAAGCACTTTACCATCTCTGACTTATTTTGTCCTCCCAACAAGGCCGTAAGATAAGGAGGGGAGGGCTTTTTAGAGCCTGTCTAACACCCTAAGACAGAGCTTAATACTGCTGAAAGCATTGAAAAGTACAGGTTTTGTTTTCTCATCCCGGGCCACACTCAAGTACTTAGTGAAACAAATGGACATAGATTTTTTTTTTTTTGAGATGGAGTCTCGCTCTGTCGCCCAGGCTGGAGTGCAGTGGCTGGATCTCAGCTCACTGCAAGCTCCGCCTCCCGGGTTCACGCCATTCTCCTGCCTCAGCCTCCCGAGTAGCTGGGACTACAGGCGCCCGCCACCTCGCCTGGCTAGTTTTTTTTGTATTTTTAGTAGAGACGGGGTTTCACCGTGTTAGCCAGGATGAGTCTCGATCTCCTGACCTCGTGATCCGCCCGCCTCGGCCTCCCAAAGTGCTGGGATGACAGGCGTGAGCCACCGTGCCCGGCCTGACATAGATTTTTAATCCTACAGTGGACTGTGTTTTTAACAGACACTAGAGCTTCACATTTGTTCTCTTTGGTTCCATCTCAGGTTTCTAACCCTTGTGCCTACATTTTTGGGAGCCATTTCTTCCTCAGAACTTTGTGTGATCTGCGAATTTGGTAAATATGCCTTCCTTTACCATGTCTCCTTCCAAGGTGTTTTTTTTTTGGACGGAGTAGCTCACTGCAACCTCTACCTCCCGGGTTCAAGTGATTCTCCTGCCTCAGCCTCCTGAGTAGCTGGGACTACAGGCGCCCGCCACCATGCTCGGTTTATTTTATTTTATATTTTGTATTATTAGTAGAGACAGGGTTTCACCATGTTAGCCAAGATGGTCTCAATCTCTTGACCTCATGATCCACCCGCTTCAGCCTCCCAAAGTGCTGGGATTACAGGCGTGAACCACCGTACCCAGCCTCCAAGGTGTTTTTTAAATGGTGAATGGGACAGAACACAGGACAGACCCCCATGGCTCTCCATGAAGAAGGTCCTGTGTCACTCCAAAGGATGTCCCCTGTGTAGAACCAACCGCGCCGGGCTGACATTCTCACTTTTGGGTCCTCAACCTTCTCATGGGTAGAGCTGCAGAGAGTCATTTCAAACCACACTTGACTGTGGGCAGAAAGCACGGAATTGTCTGTCCAACTGGGGACTCAGGGGCAGCCTGGCTGTCTGCAGCAGCTGCAAAGGGAGCAAAGGCAGGCAGGAATTCCATGAGCCAGGAGGTGGCCTTCTTTGGAGATGAGTGTCCTGCCAGTTGCAAGTCCTCCTGGTCACACCATCATCTGGTCCATCTTTTGTATCTTAGATCGCATAGGGTGAGAGGTTTTCAAATGCTTTACTGAAATCAAGACACACTTTCTGGGGCATTCCCCTAATCGACTGTTCTGGTGAAGCTCGTCAAAACAGGAAATGAGGTTAGCATGGAATGACTTTCTCTTAGAGAACTTATGTTGCTTCCTTGAGACCACCACTTTCTTCCCAAAAGCTTGTGAGCCTTGTTTCGTGTCTCTTCTGGGTTTTCTCGGAACTTGGAGAAAGTCTGTTCTTCTGTAGTTTTTAGAATCCATTCCCCTGGAAAATGGTGGTGGTATTTGCTTATTCCCAGTCTTCCCGACTCTCTCCTTTTTTCTCCAGTATCTCTAAGATGTTTGCAAGTTTGTCTGAAGTGAGATCTGCACATACTCGAATTACAGCAAGAATGTGATTGAGCCACAGGCGCTGTGCCCACGACCAGGCTGACAGGGCCACATGTGACCTCCCTGGCATGGGCTTTAGGCAGCTCCTTCCCCTGAAGGAGCTGTTGGATCCACATGTTCTCACTTTATCAAAAATGGCAGGAAGAGAAAACTAATCTGGTGGAGATGAAACTTGGTGGGAACACTCCGCTTTCCTCCCCTGCTCCGTGTGTGAGCACTTGGCTCAGAAATGCACTGTGGCTGAGACAGCCCTATCTGGCTTCACCTAAGCCAACCCCCGTGTTGAGTTCTTTAACTCAGTTATCAAAGCAGTGAGGGTTTCAGATCTAGACAAGCTGCATCATGCTTATTTTTGCTGAGGTTTTCTGACAAATGGCTCTACTTGAAATTTCCAGATTTAAATGTCTCTTTTATTAAAACTAAAGTACTTTTGAGTCATATTTGCTTTTATGCAGTAAAAGAGAGTCCATGAGAAGGAATAGCTGGCTTTGCCTCACAAGTGTTTAGGAGGACTGCTGTCTCCAATGCGAGACCTGGATTACCTTTTGGAGATTCACCTACTTCTCATGATGCTCTTGTTGCTGGAATCATGGTCTGTTACATGCTTTACATGACTTAGCAGGATCTTGAAAGCTGTCCTGAGTGCTCCTGCTGGAATGGGGTAGATTCCAGTTCCCTCTCCCTTAGTCCCGCATGAACCTCAGCCTCACTCTACTCAGGTCTGGAGTACTTAGTGTGTTCAGCGATGATTGTCTACATAGATGGATTTAAAAATGTGCACCTTTATAATCATCCCAGCTACCACCTAAGGTTCTAGCTTGCTCTGGAGACATTTTTGATGGTTTGCAATGTTATTTTCCAGTGTGCATAGGCAGGCCCCAGAGGCAAGGTGATCATCCCTTTGTTTCAGTTAAGAAAACTGAGTTTTAGTGAGGACATCAATTTTTCCCATATCACAAAAATGGTCATGCGATGCTGCATCCCATACTTAGGTCCAGAGTGGTGAACTTCTCCCTATCCCTCTATTATGCTGCCATTTTATATTTTGCAGATGTGTAAAATCAAATGTCATTCTTCCCTAAAAAAGACTGTGAATGGTAAGCAACAATTGGGAAGGGTGACACCAGACAATGGCTGAAAACAGGGCGACTGGGAGTTGACTGATGGGTGCTGAGCGCTTGGCACCCCTTCCTGCTGTAGACCCCACTGGAGTCTCCTCAGCAGGGGACACCGGTGGCCCCCATTGGCCCTGCCTCCTGCCAGGGCTGTGTGAGGATCCACACGGGCTGGGATGAGGGTGGACGTTGTTCTGCAGAAACTGCCCACTACTCAAAAGTGATGTTGTGGCCAGGCACGGTGGCTCACACCTGTAATCCCAGAACTTTGGGAGGCTGAGGTGGGTGGATCAAGAGGTCAGGAGTTCAAGACCGGCCTGGCCAATATGGTGAAACCCCGTCTCTACTTAAGATACAAAAAATTAGCCGGGCGTGGTGGCACGCACCTGTAATCCCAACTACTTGGGAGCTAAGGCAGGAGAATCACTTGAACCCAGGAGGTGGAGATTGCAGTGAACTGAGATTGTGCCATTGCACTCCAGCCTGGGTGACAGGGTGAGACTCCATCTTGAAAAAATTAAAAAATTAAATAAAAAAAATTGATGTTGCTGGGTCAAAAAGGGAGAGGCCCCACCCAGACCTCTTAGCACTGGAATCTGCATTTCAGCAAGATCCCGGGGGGCTGTCACAGTTGCTAGCTCTGCTCTTTATGTTCGCCTCAGTTAGGTGCTGAGTACCTGTTAGAGGAGTGCATTCGGTCTTTATTCTTCAGAGGAGCTGATCAGAGGGTGGAGACATCAGACAGGGACTCCTGGACCCCGGGCAGGCCTCCCCGACTCAGCTAATGGGGATGGAGCAGAGGATGGAATGTTTGAGAACCACCAACATGCAGCAAGGAAATTAGTGAGAAATGAGTTCCACCTGCCAGAAGGGAATTTGAGAAGGGAATGCACAAATACCATCAAAAACTATGACTCTTCTACCTCCAGCCCTTGCCACCAACTCCTATCCCGTTATTTTTATATCCGAGAGGGTTGATAGGCAGCAGACACACTGACTCTGTGAGCATTGTCCCTGGTCCCTGCAGGCGCGGTGACCATGTACCCGAGTTCGCTCAGGGTGGTCCTGTCCATGCCTATTAGAAATGAGTTCATAATTCCTTTCAGCTCTGCCTTTCACTCTCAGGCATGCCCTCGCTTGACAATGCCTATCTGGTGTGGATACCCTCACTTTAGATTACCTTATGTCTGCTATTATATTTTCCCAAGAAGTTGCTTTACGAACACTGACTCCTCAACATACGGTCATCTCTGAAAGGAAGGGTGTTTGGCAGTTCCTCGACAGTTCTGGAAAGGCTGCCTTAGTGGAAGCAGAGTCAGCCATGGGGGGGTGAGAACGAAAGTGTGCACTCAAGCATGTTGTGTGTTCGGGGTGTGTGGGTATGGGTGTGTGACAAGGTCATATGGGTTCTGTGTACCTTAATGTGTGACACAGGTGTGGGTGCAGAAGAGGACACGGGTTGTCTGGTGCATGGGTGCCTATATGCACGTGGGGTGGTTGTGTGTGTGTGTGAGTGCACATCTATGGTATGCGTGTATAGCTGTGCATACATGCCTATGTGTTTAGAATGTTTGGTGTGGTATGGTGTGTGGGAATGCATGGGTGAATATAAGTGTCAGTGTCTTGGTGGATGTGTGCATGGATGTAGTATGTGATGTGGCTGGATGTGGGTATGACATGTGTGCAGTATGAGCGTAGATTTCTGTAGCTTGTGTGTGTATGCAGTATGTATGTTTGTGGTACATGTGCATTGTGTGTGGCTGGGTGTGGGTGTCTATGTTGCATGTGGAGTGAGGTGTTTGTGATGTGTGTGGGTGTGTGCGGTGGGTATATGCTGGTACCTGTGTGCTTATGTGTTGGTGTGTGGAGTGGCTGTAGGTGACATGTGATGCCATGTGTGCCTCCTGAGCTTGTATGTGGTTGTCCCCAGACCTACTGCAGACTCAAGCATGGCTCCATGTGGCACCACCACAGGAGAAGCCTCTGTGCCCTGGGAGCTGGTGGGGAGAAGGGTCTCACTCTTGCCTGCCCCTGGGCATCCACCATGGCTGCACTGGGAAGCCACTGGGTGCAATGGTGTTGCTGTGTGGGCTGGGGCCTCAGGCCCACAGGCAGCAAGCATAGACCAGATCTACCCCGCACCCTGACTGTTGAGGACGGGCCCTGGCTGTGTCTCTGCAGCCCAGCTAGCTCCTGCTGCATAGTCAGGCCTCTGGAGAGATGTTCCCAGGGAGGAATCACTGAATGGATTTCCTTCCTCCTGCCCTGTTTGGATAGGGAATCTTGTAGATGCTTCTGGCTCCAACTTTTGTGTGCAGTGACTACGACAGAGAAGAGATGAGCTCCCTCTCCAGCCTTCTGGGCTGTGGCATCCCCTATATGTTTCTCCTTGGGGACACTCTCAATGAGGCCAATTCCGGGCTGCTGGGGGCTTTTCCCTCTGTCACTGAGGGGCCTCCACAGGGATCTGCCTGGCTGCAAGATGCTGATGGGTGGAGGGGTGGCCCATCTGACCTCCAGGAGCAGGAGCTCCCTGCCCACTGCCCACATGGCCCACCTGACCTCCAGGAGCAGGAGCTCCCATCCCTGTCCCTCACCTGTTGCCCCTCTGGAAGAACATTGCTCTTGTTAGCTAACAACCACCTGACTTTCCTTGATCTGTCTCTCCCTGAGGCAAGAACGACCTAGGTCTGAAGACTGAAGATCAGTGCTGGGGCCCCTCTTGGAAGGCTGAGGAAGTGGAGAAGTGCCCAGGTCTGGTCTGCTTAGCCTTCCACTAGTTGTTGGAGCTCTTTGAGCCTTGGTTTCCAAACCCATAAACTGGGAGAATGTCACCTACCCCAGCAGCATGGGGGACCTTTGCAATAAGGTGCGAACCCACTCAGCATGATGCTTGGCACAAAGCACAAAGCCAATAAATGCTGGTTATTATCACTATTATTTTAATTCAAAGGTTCAAATATTGAGAATGAAATAAATATATCAGGAAGTAGTAGCATTGTGCCATCAGAAAAATACTCTGATGGGGTCCTAGCGATCTTAGTCATGAAAATAAAATATCAGAAGAAAGACAAGATGATTTAGAAAGAAGGGATGCCAGCAGTCTTAGAAAAAACAAAAAACAAAAACAAACAACAAAAACAAAACTGGTGGTGGACAGTGAGACACCAGGAGCAAATACAGGACCAGCCAGCCAGACACTGCTTCCTCTCCCTTTGACAGGCAGGACAGGGGCCCACTCCCAAATCTGCAGGGTCAGACGCGATAGATGAATAGTGATTTGCCTGAGTGTAAATACTGTGATGTCTTTCTTTTCTTGAACTTTTAGCCTTGCTGGTAAACAGGGTGCATCCAGAATTGTTTTTCTGAGAACTGACTTTTGAGGAAATAGGGGGAAAAGGGGTTTTTATTAGCTAATTTTCAGGCTTGTGCATGACTCAAAACCTTCTTATTGTGTTTCTTAACTTTGCTTCAGGAGACCCTTGGCCAAAAAATAGCTTTGTTTTTAATTGATGAAAGAAAAATCATTACAATGTGTAAGTATGCCGATTCAAACACGGCAAAACTTTCAAAGACAAAGTGGGGGTGGGGAAGTCATTCTGAAGAAGATTTCTGAGACAAGAAAAAGAACCAATCCAAATCCCCATTTGTGTTTTCTAATGAGAAACTCCTCACATGCCATTTCCCTGATGACCCTGGTCTTACCTTGACCACCTCGCCCCGTTTTCATCTGTTATAACTTCTGAGATATTGTAATGGAAGTAAAGAGTAAGCTTGAGATACTCAGCATTCAAGGTGCTGCCTTCCTTTCTCCAAGCAGGAGGCTGACATAGCCATCTTTATTTACAAATGCCATAAATCGACTGTGCAGGATCCTTTCGTGAGAAAGGAGAATAATGGCAGGGAACCATCCCAGCAAAACGAAGACCTGGGCTCCACCGCCAGCTTTTCCCTCAAAGGTCATATTTCACCTCTGCCCTGTAATTTCCTGAATTGCTCAGTGAAGATGTGACTTCTTGGCTTCCAAGCTTCACGGAGGTGTTGTCCAAACACAAGGTCCATAAAGTGCTTTGGAAGGTTTGGAGGAATAAAACTCTCTTGATCCGAAGTTGTGATGGAGTCTCATCAACATTGTAGCCGATGATGGCGAGTGCTGGAGGGTTCATCAGACCTGAAAGCAACCCCAGCCTTTGAACCACTCTCTCCCCTCACTATTCATTTGTGTCTGTTCAGCTGAACGCTGGCAGACCGTCTTTCAAATAATGCTCCTGTTGGAAAGTAAGCTGAGGACACTGAGAATAAATATCTCCAGTCTTCTAAGCTGTATGGCAGTGTTGATGGGACCTCGAAGAAAGTTGCTCCCTGCCATCTTAGAAGAAGGAGGAAGAGGAGAAGGAAGCAGGAAAGATGGAACAAATTGCCGTACCTTTTTAAAAGATGGGATTGAAATAAATCACAAAGAGTGTTAAAACAGGCAGCTCGTGGGAAGCCAATCGCTGACACTTTCAGGCCCCATCCTTTCCTCCTCCTCTTCCTTTCAGAATAAATTAAAGAATGGGCCCAAATCCAAGTTGTGTGTATGGTATCTTTATCTGATTGACCTCGTACTCCTAATAATATCTTATCTTCGCTTGTAAATCATTAGCACCCTTTTCCGTTCTCCCGGCCTGTCACTTCTTTAAATGTTATGAACACTCACAGGAGTCCGCTCTGCAGACAGACAAAGCTACTGCGAGGGTCCTCTGTCATTCATTTGGTGATTTGGTCCTGAAGGCCTCAGCTGGCTTCACTAGCAAAGTGTTTCACACATTCCCATAGCCCTGCAACAGCCACTTCCCCAAAGCAAACAATCTGAGAGATCAGGTAAACACTGAAGAATGGAAATTTCATTCATTTTCCTACCTGCATCCTCTCTGGTTGACAGAGAATATCAGTCAATGCAAGATTTGTTGAGAGTGGTACATTTGAGGATTTATTTGTAGGCTGTGTTAATATACTTTTGAGAAATTCAGTTGTATCTAATTAATGCTTTTTTTTTCCCCTTTGATTCATTCCAAACTATTTAAATTGGAAAACTCTGTGCTATTTCAAGATGCACTTTAAAACTCATGTTGCTGTGATGGTGCTTGTTGTCACTGCTTTTTGTTGGTTGGTTCTTGTTTCTACAGGGCCCCTCCTCTTTGGGCTCATGTGGGTACAGACAAGACTCACAGTTCCCTAGCCAGATGATCCACAGAAGTTTTTCAAAGACTGCATGGGTAGTGTTACTGAACATAGTTCATATGTACGGGTGCATGTGTGTGTGTTTCTAACCTTGCAAGCTCCTTGCAAAACTATATAAATACTTGTACGTAAGTTGTGCTGTACATATGAACATGCCTTATGAGCAAGGTCGATTTTAAAGTATTCCTTCCATGGGTAAATAAGTCTTCCCTGATGATAAATCATTACAGTTACTTTCACCTCCGAAATCCCTTGAGCTCTCGACTCCCACTCAGCCCCTGTAGAAAAGGGCTCCCTTTATTTACTGCCCTACTTGTTGCAAGTTGGGGACTATTTCTTTAAGTCTAACTTAATATTTCTTGTATTTAGTTCAAACTGAAAAATTCTCATGTTTACCGCCGGGTGGGGCAGGGGGAAGCAGTGTCTCCTTTAAATCTGTTGCAGCACACGAACTTAAATGACAAAATAAACACAGAAGACTGGAAAGTCAGGGACCCTCTTAAAGAAAAGCTTACAAAATTATAGTGTCCACGTGAGGCACGACTTTCATATCCTTTATCTAAGTGTCACATGATAGGGCGGCAAGTCGATCCCCCCAGAGCCTGGATGATAGAAATATTTGTGGTTTGATATGCGTCAGTGCTTATGACTTTGGCATCAAATGCAATCTCCTTTGTTTCTTCCCCACATTCAAGAAGTGCATCTTTCCATAATATTGAGAATAGAATCTAACATTTATTGAAAATCTATGAGCATATTTTACAAAAAAAAAAAAAAAAAGCACTTCCACATACTCAGTAATGGCCCAGTGAGGCAGATAATATCTTCATCCCATCTCACGATGGTGAAATGAAGATCAGAGGGAGCCAGCAACTTACCCAAAATGACCCCCTTAGGAGGTGGCAGAGCCCATACTCAAAGTCGGTTTGTTTAACCAAACTGCTTACAATGTCAACTTAGTTTGCGAAACAGCCCTATGTGGTTGGTGGTATTGTCTGCAATTCATCATCAACACACCAGGCCCATGGCAAAGCTAAAAGCAGAGCTAACAGCCAGAGTGACCAGAACTGGGTCTCATCCCTGCTACACCTGTGCCAGAGAGAGAAGATGAGCACTCCGCAGTGTTTTCACGCACCTGGGGGCCTTCCTGTGCAAGTGCAGTATAAATGGTCTTTGTGCCACATCTTAAAGGAATCCTCTAACAGAAAGGGTTTCCCCTCTGAGTGGTAAGACCCAAGACCGGGCTGAGGCCTCTTCCTTTGCTATGTGAGACCTGAAGGCAAAGTCTGCCTGGACTCACAGAGATCGATGTGGCCTCCGTCTGTCTGTGTGTCATGACAGAAAGGAGGTGGGAAAACTTGGAAAATGGGAACCCTCACCTTCCTGAAATTCCCAGCAGTCAGTTCCAAGAATTGTAACCTTGAAGCACAGGAAAGCAAGACCCTCAGCCAGGAACATGGAAACTTTTGTCGGGAATTCTCTGAGGTCCTGACGAGGTGACACAGTGGTCAGATATTCCAGGTTCAACATCAAGGCCGGTCGGGGTCACATCAGGAAGAGCAGTGTAGTCAGAGAGTGTGGCAACCACTATACGCCTGGTAGACAGCTCATTCCATCTGCCTTGCACATTTTCCTACTTCCGCTGAGCTCAGAATGGGGAAGATCGAGCACGGTCTGCTCTCATCACCCTGAAGACTTTTAAAAAGGCTCTGCATACTCACACAGAAATCGGGAACCTGATCACTGTGGCCTGACAATGTGTTTTGAAAAGGCGGGGGTGGTGGGGGTGCTAGTCTTTCCCTGAAAGTTCCCATCCATTGTTGAGTAAACATCATAAATCTATCGCAGAAAGACAGGCTGCCTGTACTCAAATTACTGCCTGCTACAATTTTAGCTTCAAGTTTTAATGCCCTAAACATGAATAACGTCGTATCCCAACACAGGTCTGATTAATGAGGCAACTTTGCCAACTTCAGGGTCGGAGACTGTGTCCCCACCCCCTTCCTTTTTTTTCCCCCTGTGGCTTAGTAACCATTTCAGCAAATTTCCCCATTAAATATACAAGGCGACTGAGTGCAATAAAAACTAAAGGATATGGCAGATAAACACCAGCGTCTCTCTGGGCAGACCTCACTGGCCAACAGAGCAGACCAGCTCAGGTTTGCTGGGAGGAATCCAGAATGTTCCATCATGAATTCCAGCACAAAAGTCATGCATGCATTGCCATTTGCCGTGGGTCATTTTCAGTCTGTGGGTTACACTTACAGGACCGTCTGCTTTCCGAGCTGTCATGCGGTTTATACGTGGAACGTCACTCATGCCCTATTTGCACTTAAGGTGAGCAATGGCTGGCTGAAGGTCATGCTCAGGAGATGACCCAAATTAGCATGTAATGTCCAACCTTAAAAGGAAAGAAGGAAGTTTTATCTTGCCCAGATGTTGTCTGTTCCCCAAATAAGATTGTGTGTCGCTTGAATAATTCCCAAATAGGAGCCCATTTGTTAAGCACTTAATGCACACTGGGCACTGAACAAGAAATGCAGAGGAGTCCCCAGGACTTGCTGAGTCTTCTAGAGACAGCAGAGATGCTTTGCTCACAGGAGCTCATTTTCCGTCCACAACAACCCTGTGCCATCAGTTACGTTATCTCCAGGTTTCTCACAAGACCAAAGCTGAGGCTTAAAGGGTGGCACAACTTCCCCTGCTCTGGCTCCAGATTCAATATTCTTAAGCCATAAAGCATCTCTCTTTCCTCCCCACCCTGTTCCTATCCTCAGTCTCTTCATGAACACACACACACCCCCCCACACACACCCTTGTCTACACTTGAACCGTAGTCTGGGCCTGTTACATCAACAACACAACTACAGCAGAACCTGGCTTGGTCCAAATTGCAGAGATTTTAGATCTAAATTTCCCATGCTATTGAGACTTTACAGAACCAATCCTTCAGGTGAGTTTTGATTTTCTGTTTAAGCCAGGGTTCGGCAAACATTTTTTCTAAAGGCCAGATAGTAAATATTTTAGGCTTTGCTGGGCTGCATAGTCTCTATCACAACGGCTCAGCCCTGCCATTGCAGCATGAAGCAGCCACAGGTAATACATAGAGGAATGGCAGAAGCTGTGTTTTAATACAACTTTATTTTTAAAAACAGGCAGAGGGCCAGATTTGGCCTCTGGGCCATCGTTTGAAACCCCATAGTTTGAGATCTAAGTCACTAAAATTGTTATCAGTAATCTAGGGTTTTAGACATTGGATCTGTCTAATCTATCTGAAGTAAGATTGGGGGCCAGGACCATTGTAGCGAGGCTATGGAAGTTCACAGCTCCTTAAGAAGCACTGTGATCAGCATTGCTCCTTACCCCAGATGGGCCAGGCCAGCAGTCACAATGTGTGCTCCATGGGGAGAGAGCAATAGGAATTTCGCTAGAAAAGAGTTCTCTGAACTAGTAAGTTTAGAAAACCTTGGGCTATTATTATCATTATTATTATAATATTCCATGATTGCCGGACTTCTCAGGGCTTTCAATATGCTGATGAACATTGAATCTTCCTAGATATTCTGGATCTTTAGGAAGGAAAGGTTTGTGTGCAGAGCACGTCTGCACAATATTCTTTAGGAAGACAGATTTGGCTCCTGTCCTAAAGATTCTCATGCTATCTTTTTTTCTACCTCTTTTCTGAACTGTCCCACTTGAGGGTACTGGCCTGAATTGCTGCCAACCACACAATATCCACCCTTAGAGCCACACTGCAGTCCCACTGGGGACTTTGGTGGCCCTGCCTCCCTGCAACCCCAGGTACTCAATTTGGAGGATTGGAGTACAGATTGCTGTGTCGCTTTCCGTCATTTTTATCACCAGCTGCTGACCATGCTTGCTTAAAGGTCTGGTATTTATGGACTCCTAGAACCTCCCAGAACCTCACAAATACCCCTGGGCTCCTGGTTTGAAGGACTAGATGGGAAGCCCCACTCCCTGGGAGAACACAGGCCCAGAGCTTCCTGGAACTGAGGCAGAAGCAGCTTGGTTAGGGAGTGTGAGGACTCTGACAGAAGCACGGGTGTGGGACATTCATGCCTGGAAGGCCCTCATCACCTGAGACCTTGGTGAGGAGGCGGGACTTGAAGAAAAGGAGTCCCTGCTACAGTGGTAAAACCAGCCAGGGTAGGTAGTTTTGTATAAGACTCTTAACTCTATGGAGATTTCTGTTCATTACCTGCAAAATAGAAATGCCTATCCCAGCAGCCTAGGCTTAGACTATGGAGGGCTAGCTGAGGGCTGTGTGAGAAAGTTTTGCAAACATGGCTGGGCCCAGAAGGCTGAGCTATTGTCTGGAGGAAAACTCTCATGTCAATTCAGACCTTTCTGGGCCCTTCTGAGGAGAGAGGCATTGAGGGAAAGTTTGAGATTTGACTTCAGGGACACTGTTCTCTAAGCATATGCCTCAGTCACCAGCACTGAACCCACTCTCAAAAGCTAAGTAGTAGCAATGAAATGCTTAAAAAGTTCTACCCAGACTGCAAAGACCCACAGCAAATGGAGCGCAGTGGCTGGCCTGGGGAGGGCCCCTGCGTCCAGACAGCAGCCAAGGAGGTCTTGAGCCTTATTTATCACCTTGTAATATTTTACAAGGAGGGCTATGCATTATTTCTCTAATTGAAAGTTACTTTTAAAAACAGACAAAGAGAATCAGGAAAAATGATGTGAGGACTTTAGGCCCAGATCTGTTTCCGTTTCAACAAGATGTGTGAGGATGACGAAAATGTCATTTGGTTAAGCCATGGTCATCACCCAGCATTGTTCTTTCACGTGTGTGTGTGTGTGTGTGTGTGTGTGTGTGTGTGTGTGTTTCCCTCTGAGTTTCCTAGTAGTCATTACTAAGAAAACTCCCAAACTGGCTCAAAACAACAATGACAAAAACAAAAGCAAACAAAAAGACCCAATCACCACAGGTGCCGTTCAGGCCCTCTTGTCTGATGGCGTTCATAGACTGTGCTTGTGTTTCTGGATGTACCCGCTTCCTTTTCTCTCTTACTCACCAGGTATCACTGGGAATCCCTCCTTCTTCCTCTGGGACCCTAAAGGAGACACCTGGGTAAGACTCATATGGGTCTTGAGGCAACCCATTTCCAGGAGAGCGTGACCCGTACCCCCAAGCCCCAGGAGGAAGGACCCTTCCCTGCTGAGGCCTGCTCTCCATCCAGGCCAGGGGCCTGGGCCTGAAGCTGGGTTTTGGCCTTTTGGGGGTGCCTCTGTTTTCCAGGAAACACAAGGTCTTTAAGCTGAGCCTGTCTGTGGGGAGAGCCACCCATTTCTTAGAGGGACTCAGTCCATAGGGATAACACTAGTCCATCAGAGGACCCTTGTATTTTCATCCTGGAGAGCACAGTCCCCTGTTTCCTTCTGGGACGTAAAAAGGTGCTTCTAATGCTTCATCCACACAACCTCACTTCCCCAGCCTTGATTTGCAAATGGGCCCACAGAGAGGTCCCAGGCCACTACTTGACCCAGGCAGTGAAGGTGAGCGTGGGTCCCCTCACTGCTGTGAGCTGGGCAGAAGAGCAAGCGAAACAGCTAAGAACCAGACAGGCCAGAGTTCAGGCCCGGACTTGCTATGTGACCCAAGGCAACTCACCCAACCTCTCTGAGCCTCAGTTTCCCCATTTAAAGTGGAAACAAGACCAGCCCCTGCCTCACGGAATTGTCATGAGGAGGAGTGAAGTGGTGCCCGTGCAGAGCTGCTGCCCAGGGAAGGGGCTTTGGTGCCAGGCCTGACAGCTCGTCAGGGAAGCCTGCTGCCGGCCATCCCGGGGAGACAGTGCCAGATCAGAGGGAAGCTCAGCAAGCCACTTAAAAGGGACCTTGACTCATTTTGTGGTAACCGAATGTGCAGTTCAGGAAGTGCTTCGCAAAAGCGAACTGGGCTCCAGCCGCCCCCTCGTCCCCCTGCCCTCTGCTCAGGATTCACTGTGCCAAGACCCACCTGACACCACCCGATGCACGCCAGCAGCGTGGATGGCAGGCCCCATGTGTCCTCGAGCCCACCGAAGGCTGGTGGGTGTCAGCTCTCGGAAAGACAGCCTGACCTTCTGGACTCAAATTCCACCCCTTCCTTTAGCCCAGGTGCTCAACCTCCCTGAGCCTGTTTCCTCCTCTGTAACTGGCACTACCGCATACTAGGGCTGGTGCAAAGCCCTTGGCAGTCAGGTATCATTTAATCCTCACAAGCAGTTCTAAGGGCAAGTACGAAACCTTGCCATTTAAGGATGGGGAAGCTGAGGGCACCTTGAGTTATGCCAGGGCACACAGAGGATGTCTTGGAGCTGGAATTTGAACCTGGGGAATGGCACTCCTGGGCCTTCTCTCCTAACCCCTAATATCTAGAACCTGGATCGTAGACCCAGCTAGTAGGTCTTGGTGGTCCTTCCCTCCTAACCCCTGGTATCTAGAACCTAGATTGTAGACCTAGCTAGTAGGTCTTGGTGGTTCCTCACATGGATGCCAACTTCCATTAACCACGCACGCTGCTGCTTGGTGGGCAGGTGAGGAAGTGGCCTGAGTATGAAGGAAGTGCAGGACAGGACCGTCTTTGCCTCCCCATGGGATGTCCTGGCTGCCCTGGGGGAATATGTTTGGTATTCTCCACACCCACCTGGACCTCTAGCTCCCCAGAGCCTCTGACTGCATGTTCTGAGGACAGTGGCATCAGGAACCCCTGGGCACAGTGTGCAGAGACTGGCCGAGGAGAGCTGTAGGGGTTACCTATTAAGGAGGCAAGTCCAGGCAGGGACTAGGGACAGAAGAGTGTGGAGGGAGACCAGAGGGAAGAAGAGGCTGCCCTGGTCATTAGCCCAGATCCCTCCCATCCACTTCTTCCCATCTCCCTGTACTTGCCCCATGGGGGTTCCCAAAGAGAGGGAAGTAGAGGGGGAGAGGAGTATGTAGACACAGGAGAGCGAGTGAACACCCCACCCCACAACAGTGTCCTGAGAAAGGCCCCTGTTCTGTCCCCTGCTTCACAGGCCTTGGGAACAGGGAACTCTGCAGACTGAGTGGCATCCCTGCTGGGAAATGAGGGCCTGTCTTAGTTCCTCATTTAAGGCACCCACCCTCATTCCCAAGACAGTTAAAAGCCCCAAGTTGCCCAACTTGGTCAGGAGAAGCCTGTCCCATCAGTCTCACACACCCAGAACTTGTCTGTCTGGCCGGCCTCTGAGACTGGGCAGGGACCAGCTCTGTGTCCCCGAGCCCACATGTAGAGGAGGAAGCTGTGAAGTTGATAACCCAAGAACCTCTGTTCACCACTAGTCATTGTCAAACTCTGATGTCTTTTGGGACTAAATTTGAAGGACAGTTTTTACTGTTGTAACCAAAAAAGCAAAAGGAAGCAAACAATTAACAGGCCCCCTTCTTTTCGGGACTTTTTTTCTTTGTCAGTAGAAAGCCATTTCAGTAAACAGGAGCTGTTACGAAATGTATCTCACCCCACAGTACGCCTGTAAAGCATCTCCCTTCCCCCACTGCATAACCCATTGTACAAGAAATATTGTGATAGACACCTTTGGATTGAAGCTGGAACAAAATGAGCCATTAGGAAGCATTCCATTTTCACCTGGATTTGTTTCTGCATCTTTTGGAGGATTTCTGCAAACCCACAGCATAGTATGGCATTTCCCATACTCTGTGATAAGAACCTCCAGGATAACATTGGTGACTCTGGGACCATCTGAGCCTTGAGCAGCTTCCACTCTGATCTGGATGTCTCTGATGTGTGCTTGTTCAAGCAATCGATGAGCCAGTCGTGGGCCTCAAACTCATGGGAACAGGGGGAGTACCCAGGTCAACCCTGCTTGCTTTTACGGCTTTCCTGTAAAAGCTTCTCCACTCTTTGCCTGGGCAAGCCCGTGCCTAGATCTCCAGTACACACTCCAGCTGCCAGAGGGGATGGGGGTCTCCCTCTTGCGTCTGGAACCTATTCAGCCAGCCTGAAATTGAGAAGAGGCGACCTGCTGGAGCTGAGGGTGGGTGAACCCTCCCACCTGGGGCTAGCGAAAGATTGCATCTTGTCCCAGGGCTCTGCTGGACCACGGAGGATTCCCACTATTGTCTTTTTGGGATTTGAGGGAGATGTTCCAGACTGGGAGACTGGGAGAATGTTTCCCAGAAGGAGGCAGAGATTGGGGTTCCTGGGATGTGACTCCCCACAGACCACGAGGCTGACATAGTTCCTCTCTCTGTCTTCCTGCTTTTCTCATGCAAACGGCACCCCTTTCCCATTGCTGTTCTAACATCCTTGGTAGCTTAAAACAAAACACAAATGTATTCTCTCACAGTTCCGGAGGCCGGAAGCCTGAAATCTGTTTCAACGGGCTCAAGTCAAGGTGTCGGCAGGGCTCTGGGGAGATCAACTTCCTTGTCTGTTCCAGCTTTTGGAGGTGGCCAATGTTCCTTGGCTTGTGGATCCTTCCTCCACTTAAAGTCCATCACTCCAGTGTCTGCCCCATCGTCACATGGCTATCCCTTCTTTAAACTTCTTGCCTCCTTCATATAAGGACTCCAGTGGTTACATTAAGGGCCCACTCAGATAATCCAGGACCACTCCCCATCTCAAGATCTTCAACTTAATCATATCTGCAAAGTCCCTTTTGCAGTGTAAGGTGACATTCTCAGGTTCCAGGGATTTGTGGATGTCTTTGGGGGCCATTATTCAGACTCAGATAGTTACAGTCAAGACCTACGAGACAGCCTTCTGTATCCCTGAGTGGTATTTGAAGCAACCTAGCAAAAAAAAAAGCCACGAAACCTTGTCAGAAGAGCTGTTTTGGGGGCCACCCCACATTGACCCTTACCGCTGCAGCCCCTGGTTTCCTCTGGCCCCTGCGCTTGTGTGATACCTTGAGAAGGGATGGATCTGCTTGCCAGTCTACATGGGAGCAAGAGGATGGGTGCTTCCTCCCCTTTCTTGGTACATGCCAGCACAGTCTGTGGCTGGGATGCTGCTCTCTGAGACTTGGGAGCTTACTTGTTCACCTCAGCAATGAATCCCGACCACATTTTGCCATTCCTATTCTCAGCCCCCTAGGCAATCTCATTCCCAAACTCGATGACCCAGTCTTCCGCATGGCTCAGAGAACTGCCGGAACTGTTAGCACAAAGGCCCTCTGCTGGAGTTCACAGATGCAGATTCTGTTGCTTGCACTCCAAATCTGTGATGCAGGATTGCCTGCTATGTGGAATTAATTCAGGACTTGAGGAATCCTTGCAGTGCCACCTTACAAATGGGGTAGTATCTTGAAAACCCAGTCCTGACATCGAGACCTTGGCATCTGTCAAGCAGAAGTGTGCACCTGGGGTGTATTGGGGGAGGGGCAGTGTTGGAGCTGATTTCACCAATTTCTGCCCCTCACTCTCTATTGTGCAACAACAGGCTCTTCTATTCCTTAAGACAGCAGCATTGTTGCCGGGTCCTTCTATTTGCTCATAAAACTCCCATTTACACAGCAGTTTGCAGGACACATCAGATACAAAAATGGATGTGAGGTTTAATAGAGGGAGACCACAGCCATAATGAATCCTGGCAGGGTTTTTATTTTGGTTGCATCTCAGAAGCACTTTGCCAAGCAATGTATATGTGTTGAATGAATGAATGAATGCGGTGGACTGACATGACTGTATAGAACTGCAGTCACCCTTCACAGAGAAGTCTCTGCAATGCACCTGAAAAGCAATGACCATTTACATGTTCTTCCTTTACTTGTTACATGTTTTACCCCACAGACCAGAAACTAAACAAAAAGCTCATGTTCTCGAATTCATCTTTTACTTGAGGGTAAAAGCTTGGGGTAGTGAAGTGAATGTTGGTGCCATATCGCGTTCAAGCATTTTGGAATTATATAGCTCTAATGTAGACAAGAGCAACAACAAAGAAAAGAGACTCCACCATCAGAATTGATAGGTTAGTAAATTTACAGATAACTCAAAGATATTAAAACAAAAAAACAAAAAACTTTCTAAACTCTCAGTCTTCTTGGGAAGCCGTCTGCTGTCGTTGGGCTAGAGATACCAAGAAGAGCCAAGGCAGCAGATTGTGGTTGAAATTTAACACGATGTGGGGGTGGGTAGGCTGGCGGCACAGGGGCTGCCGTCAGATATAACACACAGCCTGGAGAACCGGGGTGTAGATCAGTGCATCAGAACCCTTTCCAACAGTCAGGAGAGGAGGCAGCTGCCCTGGGGGCAGGGAGGACCTCTGACCCACAAGTCCTGACCTACTGGCAGGAAGACCATTACTGGTTTGCTTGCATGGGTCTGAGACATTTCCGGAGATGTGGGACTTTTAGTGCTAAGACCCAAATAGCCCTGGGGAAACTGGGAGGGTTGCTCCCCCAAGTTTCAACTTGTCTATAGAATTATCTGGCTTTGAAAGAATGTCACGTGCTTTTATCTTGAATCTAAGGTCACTGGCATGCCCCTCTCATCCACTGGTTATTCTTGGTGGTAAGGTTGTGGGGTGGGTAGAGTGAGGGGAGGGTGAAGGGGAGGTTCCTCCTGCCATTCCTTCTTGGAGAAGAGACCAGGGCCTTTCCAGGATTTTGGACTTGACATAAAAGGAAAACACTTAAAGACCTTCAGGATTTTGTGAGAATAACAAAATTTTATTTTAACAATAAATTTTAATATTTGAGAAAATGCAGACATATTGTTTCTCAGAGCCCATACTGAGTCAGTGTGGAAAACAGCCTTTCACTGGAGGCAAAATTGCACTGATTAACTTGAAATACAAAGGGAGCATTGCTTACCTTAAGCTAAGACAGCACAGTGAGACCTGCTGTAGCAATTTTTATTACCAGGATACACCTGGTGCAATTGCGCACATGTACCCTAGAACTTAAAGTATAATAATAATAATAATAATAAAAGGAACATGAAAATCTAGACGTGGAGTCTTGTGGTCTCCGGCCACTCAGGTCTCTCCTCTTACCTACTCTTACCTCCTCTCAGATCCCATCGCTGATATTTAGATCCTCTAGAAACACATGTGTAGCTCAGCTGCATGTCAGAAGTGCAAAACTATTTAACTTTCATTTTTTTATGTATATGCCTAAACTCATCTTACACTTAAGGTCCCTGTATTAGTCTGTTTTCACACTGCTAATAAAGACATACCTGAGAATGGCTAATTTATAAAGGAAAGAGGTTTATTGGACTCACAGTTCCACATGGCTGGGGAGGCCTCACAGTCATGGCAGAAGACGAAGGAAGAGTAAAGGGACTTCTTACATGGCGGCAGGCAAAAGGCATGTACAGGGGAACTCCCCTTCATAAAACCATCAGATCTTGTGAGACTTACTCACTACCACAGGAATGGCACGGGGAAAACCTGCCCCCAAGATTCAGTTACCTTCCACTGGGTCCCTCCTATGACAAATGGGGATTATTACAATTAAAGGTGAGATTTGGTTGGGGACACAGAACCAAACCATATCAACCCCCTTCTGTTGGTGGCAACAAAATATTTCATTTTACTAACTAAAGATTTGTAATCTCTACTGTATTAAAACTTACATTCATTAAGGTTCTAAGTTTCTGATGCTGCTCAAGGATTCCCCACTCCCCTCGTTTTCCAAAATGCAGCCCAGGTGCCAGGAGAAGTGGGTGTGTGTGCCCTGTGGCATTTGGGGAGAAGGGGCTGGCCTCCCAAGGAAGCAGAGCTTCTCCCTCCTGGTCTTCAGGTGCCACCCTCATGGGGTCCCTGCCTAGGTGTCTATGGCTGGGGTTGCTCATGACCTATTCTCACCATAGGCACAGCACTAAGGTCTGTGGCAACTTGCATGTGTCCTCAGATTGGCTGAGAAGTAATTCATTGTATGATTATAGCACAGTTTGTTTAGTCACTCACCTGCTGATGGTCATTTGGGCTATTTCCAATTTTGTAGTACAGTAGTCCCCCTCTCATCCACAGGATAGGTTCCAAGACTCCGCAGTAGATGCCTCAAACTGTGGACAGTACTGACCCTTATATACACTGACTGTGGATAGTATTGACACTGTCCATGGATTTGATAACTGAGAGGGCTACTAAGTGACAAATGGGTGGGAAGTGTATATGGTGTGGAGACACTGGACAGAAGGAGGATTCCTGTCCCTGGTGGAATAAAACAGGACAGCATGAGATTTCATCATGATACTGAGAAGAAGGCACAATTTAAAACTTATGAATTGTTTATTTCTGGAATTTTCCATTTAATATTTTTGGACCATGATTAACCACAGGTAGCGAAAACCATGGAAAACAAAACCGTGGAAAAGCGGGGGCTACTGTATCATGAATAAAGCTGGTAAGAACAAGTACAGGTCATTTCGTGGACAAGTGTTTTTACTTCTCTTTGGAAAGTAGAAGTATTGCTAGACCATACGTAAGTGGATGTTTAATGTATAAGTAACTACTAAATAGTTTTCCAAAGTGGTGTATGTTCCCACTGACAAAGCATGAGAATTGCTTCATGTCCTCACCTACGTTTTGTGCCTTTAGTCTTTATAATTTGAGCTATTCTAGTACATGGGAAATGGCATTTAGTTCTGGTTGTAATTTGCATTTCCCCAATTACTCATTATATTGACTACCTTTGCAAGTGCTTATTGACCGTTTGCAAAGTGTCTGTTTTAGACCTTTTATTAGACCTACTTCTAGGCTGTTCTAGGACTATTTTTATATTTGGCTATGTATTTTTTATTATGGATTTATAGAAATTCTTTATGTATACTTGATACAAGTCCTTTCCCACATAAATATATTGTGAATATTTTCTCCTGGTCTCTGGCATATCTCTTTTTCATTTTCTTTTTTTCAAAGAGAAGAATTTCATGAAAATAAATGCATTACTAAAATAAATGTATGATTAATGTATGATTAGTGTTCTTTGTATCCTAAGAAATCTTTGCCAAGATAGCAAAGATCTTTTATGCTTTCTTCCACAAATTTTATAGTTTTAGGCTTTTATTTTTAAGTCTATATTGATAAGTCTAAAAGTGTGCTACTTAATTTTTGCATGAAAAATTTTAAGATATTTTATGGTTGTTGATTTCTAGTACCCACTTAGTTAGATAATATACTTTGTATAGCATGACATAGACAACAGGGATAAGCAATAGGCTTTTAAAGCAATAAATCTTTTAAAGAAATTAGAGAAAGACAAAGAGAGTAGTCTTTTACAGTTACACACATATTTTACCTATCCATGGTTGTCAACGTCTTGGTATCTTC
The DNA here is from genome assembly GCF_000951035.1 of Colobus angolensis palliatus. Classification (NCBI taxonomy): domain Eukaryota; kingdom Metazoa; phylum Chordata; class Mammalia; order Primates; family Cercopithecidae; genus Colobus; species Colobus angolensis. Next base: position 1,541,462 of record NW_012116888.1, read on the forward strand.
TTTCCATTCTCAGTACCCAAGCTTCCATCTGATGTCATTTCTCTTCAGTCTGAAGAACTTTCTTTCATATTTCCCAGTGATGAATGCTCTCAGCTTCATTTAACTGAAAATGTCTACATTACCTTATTTTTTTGAATGATATATTTTGCTGGACATAGGATTTCAGTATTTATTATTTCATTATCATAAAATTTTGTCATCTCTCACCTCATTGCTTCTGGTAAAAAAACAGATATGGTTATATCATTGGCCCCATGTATATAACATGCCTCTGGCTGCTCAAGATTTTTCTTTCTCTTAATTTTTCAACTGTTTGACTGTGTTATGCCTGTGTGTGTTTGTGTGTGTGTGTGTGTTCATCTTCCTTGGAGTGTTTTGAGATCCCTGAGTTTATAAGTTAGTGCTTTTCATCAAATCTAAGACATTTTCAATTATATTTTCTCTCTATTCCTCTTCTGAAATTACAATTACACATATATTAAACTATGTGATATTATACCAGATGTCACTGATATTCTTTTATTAAAAAATATTTTCTATATGTTCTTAAGATTGGATAGTGTATATTGACCTCTCTGCCAGTTCACTGACCTTTTCTTCTGTTGCCTCCAATCTGATGTTAGGCTTAGCCACTGAAATTTTCATTTCTGAGTTCTAGAAGTTCTATTTGTTTTTGCTTTTTCTTTTCCCCCAAATTGTTGCTATTTTCTTCCCTTATTTCCTCTCTGTTCCCTCATTATGAAAATATTTTCCTTTATGTCCTTGAACATATTTATAATAGCTACTCAAAAATTCTTGTCTACTAATTCCAACACCTAGAGTACCTTGGAGTTTGTTGCTATTAACTTTTGTTTTTCTTTTGAGTATGAGTCACCTTTTTCTGTTTCTTTTCATATTTATAAGTTTTTATTACATACTGGGTTTTATGGATAATAGATTTAGAGATTCTGGATTGTATTGGTTTCCTTTGGCAACATCAATCTGTTAATTGTGGAATATCGCCTTAAAGTTGTAGAAGCTTGGTTTTATACTCTTTAGGGTAGGCCTATTTAGATTTTTCCTTAGTCTTAGGGAAGATCTTTAATCCTGGGGGCATCATTATTACTCTTAGGTATGACCCCTTCCTAGGATTTTAGTGAAATGCCCAAGATGTTTCCAAACAGCTCTTTTGGAAAAATTGATAGGATTTAAACTCCAAAATCTGTCTCCCAATCATTGAGCAATGGGCAATTGGTTGAAATAATTATTCAGCTTTAAAAACTTTAGGTGTCCTCTAACACCTCAAGCAATAAGATCACAGCTTTCTGCCTGGCGAACTAGAGACAGTCCGTAGAGAAAAACAGGGCAAACATAAGAATCACGGGTGCAGTTCCTTCTTTCAAAGGTCAAACTTCAGTTTCTCTCTGCCAGTGCTTTCAATTTTTAAAAAATATTTTGGTCAGAGTTTATACATCTTATCTACAGGAGGATTGGGCCAGTGGAGGATACTCCATCATCATTAAAACTAGAACTTCTCCTATACCCACTTTATGGTTCTTAAAATGTATTCCAAAATTGACCTCCACAAGGATTAGACATTCTCACTTATTTCACAGAAATAAATAAGAGTCCCTGATATCCTTTCCCCTTGGCAGCCAGAATTTCTTAGACCAAATTGCATAGAATACCAGAACCTTAGAGAACACCAGACCCAGTACTTCTCAGCTCAAGGCTCCTGAATCCCAAAAGGGTTCATGAGGGTAGTATGGGGTCAAATGGCAGCTTCTATAAGTTATAAGCACTATGTATTTCCAAGTATAAAATATACAGTTATTCATAACATAAATCTGCAATGTCATTACTTTTGGTTGGAATTACATTATAGTTTTCCTGAAGACATAGATTTTCTCTTGCTCATCAGAAGCACTGCTTTATAGTTAAGTACATTTTTGGTCAACCCCAAATGGCAAGATGTATTATTATTGATAAGTGACGTGTGGCTTTTAGGACATAGGAATCTCAGAAAGAAAGTTTATTAGAATAATTCTTGGTGGCCCTGGGCACTTTGAGTAGTAATGAGTGTTTCTGGTTGACGAATTTAGATTTAATCATTGGATCTATCTTTGTTTATAAGAGCTGCTATAGCTTTAGCTTCGTTATTTGCTGAGGCCCCAAGAGATAAAAGCACTTGCCTGGAGTGACACAGACTAACACCCCTTGTGGGTTCAGAGATCAGAAACTAAGATCAGACTTTGTTAGGAACACAGCAGCATCTATAACTGTGAAGGACTAATTCTGATATCTACCATGTTTCAGAGACAAAATATAAAAGGTAAACTTAGAGAAAAGCACTTTAGAGAGGCATCCAGAGAGAATGTTGATGATTGGATGGACATGGCCTTTTGAAATGCCTGTGATGTCTGTTCCATTACTCACCCAGGCAAGAATGAACCAATTGGAATTCAGGTGAATGAATTTTGATTGAGTACAGATTCATCATATCTTGCCAGGTTTGTCCTTTATTTGTCTACAATGCTGATGCATGTGGATTCACATCAACTCCATCCACTACACTTACAAAGGCAGATGCTTTCCCACCTTCTGTAATCAGGCAGGAAATGTATGGTATAGGGCAAGCACATAGATGATTTTTTTCTTTATAACTCCTGTAATATCCAGACCAATGTTACATATTCCTTAATATATATTTTCTGCAGCAAAATATATATTCCTTAATATATATTTTCTGCAGCAAAATGTAGATTTATTTCACCATATTTTTCCCCAGAAAAGTCAGCATCCCCATTTGAAGAAGTAATCATAGAAACATGGAGAAATTCATTATAGTCTCAGTGGACATAAATCAACTTTTAATTACCTCTACCTGGAGATGCTTGGCACATTGTGTTGTGTGTGTGAGACTGAATGTGTGTGTGTCTGAGATTGAGTGTGTGTGAGTGTCTGAGAGGGGCGTGTATGTATGTGAGGGTGTGAGGCTGGGTGTATGTGAGATCGTGTGTGAGAGTTATCTACGCATCTCCTCTGTCTCCTCAGAGCCATTTCTTTTCTAATTGTGCTCTCAGACAACCAGCCAGCTAAATGCGGTCTGGCAAGTCTGAGACACTCATCCTGGGGTCTGCATGAAGCTTGTCTCCAGGAACCCAGGATACAGTTTAGATTTGCTCAGACCCGTCTCAGCAGCCTGGAGTTAGGAGGACCAGATCCTTTGAAAGGTAAAGAAGCTGCTGCATAGGAAACAGAAATGAGTCAATTTCTGGGAAGTTGCTAGAGTTTGAATATTTGTCCCCTGCAAAACATGTGTTGAAACTTAATCCTCAGTATTGAGAGGCAGTGCCTGTAACAGGTAATTGAGTGATGAAGGCTCTTCCCTTATGAATCACAGGGTTATCATAGGAGTGGGACTGATGGCTTCACGAAAGAGGAAGAGAGACCTGAGCTAGCAGGTGAGCATGCTCAGCCCCTTGCCATTTGATGCTCTGTGCTGCCTCAGAACTCTCTAGAGAGTCCCCACCAGCAAGACAGCCCCACCAGATGTGGCCCCTCCACCTTGGACTTCTTGGCCTCCATAACAGAAAAAATAAATACCCGGTTTCAAGTGCTCTGTTATATTCCACAGAAAAAGACAGGAGTGGAGAGGCTTATAACCCCCAGGATGGCCACAGGCCTATATCCCTTTTATCCTCAGGGGCAAACCCTTGTCGACCTGTTTTTCCATCCAGCCAGGCCAGCGCTGTAGCAGAGGGAAAACCCAAGGGCCCCACATCCTGGCAATGCAGCCAGGACTAGTGTCCAAAAAGATACTGGGAATGGTGCTGTGACTGCATGCTGTGAGTTGAAACAGCCTGACTGCAGAGGGAGGAGTCAGGAGGGGCTTCCCAGAGGACAAGGCGGGGTGGGGTTCACCCCTAGTGTAGCTGCAGCAGGGGACTGGGGGGCTCTCTCTCCACTGTGAACCTGGTGTTCTTCCCTTCTCTGGGGTCTGGCTCTTCTATTGGGAGAACAAGGTGGGCAGCAGAAGTCACCAAAACCTCCTCCAGTTGTGCAATGCTAACCTTGAGAGCAGAGCCAGGCTGAGACAAACACAGAGTCCCCAGCTTCTTGCAGATAAGATGTGAAAGGAGTCTGTAACTCCTTCCAGGTCCTGTGGCACTGTTAGCAGAGATGGATGTTTCCAGCTGGGGGCTTGCCCTAGTTTATTAGAGACACTATAACAAAACACCTTAGACTGGGTAATTTATAGGTAATGGACATCTGTTTCTCAGTTTTGGAGGCTGGAAGTCCAAGATCAAGGCACAGGCCGATTTGGTGTCTGGTGAGGGCCCACTCTGTGCTTCATAGATGGTGCCCCTTGCTGTGTCCTCACAAGGTGGAAAGGGCAAGCAAGCTCTGCTGCAGCTGTTTTATAAGGGCACTAATCCCCTCTAGGAGGCCTCCACCCTCATGACTTAATCATCTTCTGAAGGCCCACCTCTTAATATTATTACACTGGTAGTTGTCTCAACATATAAATTTCGAGGGGACACATTCAGGCCTTGCAGGGCTTTAGATCCCACCACTCCATCTTATCCTCTTTCTTGCGCTTTCTCCCTTCTCCTGAAGCTTGAACTGAAAGATGCTTGATTTTGGCCTCTACTTTGTGCTCACTGCCATTTGTGACAAATGAAGAAATTCTATGTATGGTGAGGACAGCACCATGGAGCCCCTTAGACTTTAGATCTGTCCATTTGGCTCTGTGGATATCGGTTGTGTTTTCTCTATTTTTCTTTGAGCTCTCCAAATAAAAAGAGTTGATAATCTGAATACATTGACCATGTATTCTAGAGGTATATAGAAACATGTGTGGACTCTGAAGCCAAACTTTCTGATTTAGTCCTAATTCCAACACATATTAGAAGTGTGACTTGGACAAGTTACATAAATTCTCTGGGTCTCAGTTTTCTCATCTGTTAAAAAAGACAGTGATACACCTGGGTGCAGTGGCTCACGCCTGTAATCCCAGCATTTTGGGAAGCTGAGGAGGGCAGATCACTTGAGGTCAGGAGTTCGAGACCAGCCTGGCCAACATGGCAAAACCACGTCTCTACTAAAAATACAAAAATTAGCCAGGTGTGGTGGTGGGCACCTATAATCCCAGCTACTCGGGAGGCTGAGGTGGGAGGTGGAGGCTGTAGTGAGCTGAGATTGCCACCACTGCACCCAAGCCTGGGTGACAGAGCAAGACTCCATCTCAAAAAAAAAAAAAAAAAAAAAGAAAAAAGAAAAAAATATAGTTATATAATAGCAAAGACATGGAATCAACTTAAATACCCATCAATGATAGACTGGATAAAGAAAATGTGTTATATATACACCATGGAATACTATGCAGCCATAAAAAGAATGAGATCATTTCCTTTGCAGGCACATGGATGGAGCTGGAGGCCATTATCCTTAGCAAACTAATGTAGCAATAGAAAACCAACTGTCACATGTTCTCACTTATAAGTGGGAACAAAATGATGAAAACATATGGATACATGAGGGGGAACAATACACATTGGGGTCTGTTGGGTGAGTGGGGGATGGAAGGAGGAAGAAGATCAGGAAAAATAACTAATGGGTACTAGGCTTAATACCTGGGTGATAAAATAATCTGTACAACAAACCCCCACGACGTAAGTTTACATATGTACATATGTAACAAATCTGCACATGTACCCCTGAACTTAAAATAAAACTTAAAATAAACAGTGATAGTACCTATCTCATAGTATTTTTCTTGGAATTATGTTAGCCATTATATAATTCTTAAATAGTTCCTGGCATGTAGAAAGTACTATGTAAGTGACAGCCATCATTGCTTTTGTAATGATTATTTTGCTTCCTTTCTTTTTGTTCATTGCACATTTAAATTTCTAAAAGAGATTCCAATGTCTTTATTAGTAAGGTGAGAGGAAAGCCTGAATTTACCTTCCCCTTCTTCCCAGCTCTGCCCCTCACAGCCCCAGACCTTTGCTTTGCTTTGCTTGCTGGACCCAAAGACACACAATTCTTGTCCCTGTGCCCAGGAAGGGGTGTTGGGATTCAGGGCAGATGTATTTACCAGACTGTGGTTTGCGTCCCTATATTGTCTTTTAACTTATAAAATATCTTTATAATTATTTTTCATTACTAGCAACGGCATTCCTTTGTTATAACCGCTTTTTTGAAAATGAATATATGCACATCGTAAACAATTTCAAGTGCAACCCCCTCCCCATCCCTTGTCTGATGGCCAGTCTCCCTCCCCTGAGGGCTGACGCCACTGCTTGCCAATTTTGACACAGGCTTGAAACAATGAGTGTCAAGTGATTGGGTGAGTTTGATTCCTCCTACTTGTCTTGGCAATCCCAAACAGTTCCAGGAGAAGATTGTTTCTTGGAGGGTGGGTGGCAATGAAATAATAGGAATGGTGGTCAACCTTTATTGAGCAGGAATTGTCTGCCAGGCACCCTTCCAGGAGTTTTGCTTGAGGGATCTCGTGATCTTTGAGATGAGCTACCGAGGTGGCTACTGCTGCGACCTGGGATGGAGATGCCCAGATGGAGGTTCAGAGAACAGAAGCGTCCTTCTAAGGCCTAACTAACAAATAGGGGACTTCCATCTGCTCCAAGGATATCTAGTTCCAGAGTCCACACTCTTGGAATCTGGAAAATTCCATCAGGACTAATTCAGGAGCATCTTAGAACCACTTTCCCTGAAATTTCCTTTCTACAAACCTAGGAAGGCTTTTTTCCCCCATCTTCCTAGCAAGTTCTTAGCTTTTTATGGAATAAGAAAATGCACAGAGTGGCCTTCATCCTGGACAGGATCCTTTGATGGGAGCCATAAGGCACCTTGGGCTGGGTCGTCTGTGGCCTCTGCAGGTGGCCTCCACATGTCCTTGGGCTTCCCCATCTGCCCAGGCTTTGGTCTTTTTATTTCAAAAGCAGGGAAAGAGCAGGCTCACTTGAACCTTCTTCAGAGTTCTTTCTATTACTGAAAGTCCATCTAGCTAAACATGTTTTAACAAATATTTATTTGCACTAGTGAGCCCACGGCCATGGTGAAAGTGGGGACACAGGTAAGCAAGAGTCCACCCTGCCCCACAGAGCTCACATCCCACAGGAGTAGAACACACAGCAGCCCTAAGAAAGGCACTTCTGGCCTGTCCCTGTCCCTCACCTGCTTTGCACCTGGTTATGTTTCCCTTACTCCCAGTAGCAAGTGCCCCAGGAATCCCGCGGGTGAACTACTCAGTGGTGGGCTGTGCCTGCTTGCAGGAGGAACCAGAAGGCTACTTTGGGCTACTTCTCAGGCATGAGCCAAGGGTCACATTATAAAAGCTATGCCAGATTCCCCATAGATGATCCTCTATCCAAAAATTAGGAACTCTTAAGTCATAAGATGAGTCAAATCTTCCCCCTTAAGACTCAACATAGCTATGTTTTACTGGAAAAAAAGGCACTGGAAAGCACTTTTTATTGTGTTCTAAATCTCTCTTATACCCGAAGAGGTGGTTGAACCCTGGTCTAAGGCACTGCTGACTTACTCTGATTGCCATCTTCAGCATCATTGTGATGATGATGATGATGATGATGATGGTGATGATGGTGATATAACAAGATAGTAGCAATAACAAGAGCTGCCTCTTCCCAATTGTGAAATTATGTTTATGGATATCTGGGGCTCCCTGTTCTCTTTAGGAATGACCCCTAAGGGCTCATGACTCCCAGCCTCCAGTATTGCAGGTAAAGCAGTGACCCCATCTCCAGAAACGTGGGTCTCACCACCACAGTTATAGCTCAGATGGGGCAGAGGGTGCTGACTCCGGAAGCCGCCGTCATCACTGACTGTGTCGAATTTGGAAATGGAGACAGAAATGTACGCATACTCATGGGCTTTGCAGAGAGGTGATCAAACCTTACTGTTTCTTTTTGGTTGTAAAACCCCGAGGATCCCTCTGCATTTCTTCCCTTCCCACCACCATTGTTTAAGCCTCAGTTTCTCCTTTGAGCTACCTGGGATTCTGATGGGCAGGATTGCTCTGTAACTGCTAAACTTTGTTCACAACTCAGCCATTTTGTGTTGCTGGTTTGCTTTGGATGGCAGTTTTCCCCTTATCCTGCCCAGATTTCCAGTATCCAACCCTGTTATTTTCTTATTTTCTTCTTTATGACCTGTATTTTTCCAAAGATTGAGAAACAAAAATGTCAAGGTGATAGATACATATAGATAGGTTGAAAGATGACAGTCAATTTTAATCCTCATTTTGCTTTTCTGTATTTCCAAAATTTCTACAATGAACATCTATTGTATTTGTAATCACAAAATAGTCTAATGAGGCCGGGGCATGGTGGCTTACGCCTGTAATCCCAGCACTTTGGGAGGGTGAGGCAGGTGGATCATGAGGTCAGGAGATTGAGACCATCCTGGCTAACACAGCGAAACCCCGTCTCTACTAAAAATACAAAAAAATTAGCCAGGCGTGGTAGCAGGCGCCTGTAGTCCCAGCTACTCGGGAGGCTGAGGCAGGAGAATGGCATGAACCCAGGAGGCAGAGCTTGCAGTGAGCCAAGATTGTGCCACTGCACTCCAGCCTGGGCAACAGAGCGAGACTCTGTCTCAAAACAAAAACAAAAAAACAAAACAAAACAAAAAGAAAAATAGTCTAATGAAAAGCAAGTTGGTACCTTGAAGCTGAGTGTTTTGATTGAATGTTGGCTAAGAATCCAGTCTCCCAGAGGTTAGTTAAAAGCTCTTTCTCCAGCCCCATGACCACTGGGGTAACAATTCAGCTCGTCGGGTCATAACATTTCAGAGGGTTATCTTTGTCCTGAGCCTCAGACCTCTGTGGATCCAACAAGGGCAGGGCTGTCCGACAGTGGAGACTTGACATCCCACTGGCTCCCAGTACTTGGAGCTGCAGTATTTCTTGAGCGCTACTGTGTCGCACTGGGCCTGAGTGCCTGCCTCCATCTTCAGAGACCAGCACCCCGGTCTGGTCGGCTCACCTCACTCAAAGTGGCAGGACCGTCTCTACTGCGTGCATTTTCTGTGTGGTGTGTTTTTCTTTCTTTGATAGCTCATAAAATTCTCCTATCTGTGCTGGGCCTCTTGGTCTTCAGTCTTCAACCTCTGCTGGAGCTGTCCCTATTTCTTTTTAATTATGCCTCTTTTTTTTATGGAAGTTTCCTATTGAATTTTTATGAGTATATAGAGCTGTGGATAGACTCCAACAAAAATGAAATCTTTATGGCGTAGTCATTTCTCTCCAGGAGCCCCTGGTAGATGTTCCTCTGTGGATAGACGCGCATGTATGGTGGGGGCGGGGAAAGTCCCTCTGGTCTTGGCTGCAGCTCGGCAGGATGCGGGACAGGCAGCTGAGTTGCTTATTCCTCAGCGTGAGGGCTGCTGGGAGCGTGGGGTGCATCTCAGCTAGAGGGGATGGGGGTGACATGGGATACAGAGAATAAGAAGTAAATCTTCCCTAGGTGCAATTTCTTTGCCTTGGTGTCTGCTGAATTAGCACTGCTCCCTAATCGCAAGCAATCAGGATACATGGCTGTATATGAGTGGAGACATGCCTTGTTACTCCTTATTCAGAACCTTCATGGCCAGGCACAGTGGCTCATGCATAAAATCCCAGCACTTTGGGAGGCCAAGTGGTAGATCGCTTGAGCCCAGGAGTTCAAGATCAGCCTGGGGACAACATAGTGAGACCCATCTTTATATAATATAAAAATTTAAAAAAAGAAGAAGAAAAGAAAAGAATCTCCTGCCCAGGTCTGCCAGCTTGCAAAAATGTTATCCTTGGGGCTAATATCCTGTATGAGTTCATTTTCTTGCTGCTGATAAAGACATACCTGAAACTGGGAACAAAAAGAGATTTAATTGGATTTATAGTTCCACATGGCTGGGGAGGCCTCAGAATCATGGCAGGAGATGAAAGGCACTTCTTACATGGCAGCGGCAAGAGAATAATGAGGAGAAAGCAAAAGTGGAGACCCCTGATAAACTCATCAGATCTCGTGAGACTTATTCACTATCACGAGAGTAACACAGGAAAGACCGGCCTCTGTGATTCAATTGCCTCACCCCAGGTCCCTCCCACAACACGTGGGAATTCTGGGAGATACAATTCAAGTTGAGACTTGGGTGGCAACACAGCCAAACCATATCACATCCTAAATGACTGTCTGGGGTCATTGGACTGTGGCATGCTTCCCCCTGTGCCAGCTACCAGCTATGTGGTCTGGGAATGGCTTGGGATCCACAAATAGCTCTCCAGGGGGGTCAGGGACCAGAGTTGCTGTTGCAGAGTGTGAGTCCCTATGCCAGGGAGGGAAGGGACAGTCATTCATTTATAAATAGATATTGGAGTCCCTATGCCAGGGAGGGAAGGGACAGTCATTTTAGATCAGGGCACCAGGGATTTCTCAGTCATAGTCTCTTGTCCCATGGAGCTGATGTTTCTGAAGGAGGAAATGGAGAAAACTCAAGTAAGCATGTAAGTGAGTGAGGTGGTTTTAGACTGTGGTGAATGCTGTGGGGCAAACAAGGAGAAATTAAGAGGGCTGCCAAGGGAGGAGGAGGGAGGGGTTCAGCTTTCAACAATGTTCAGGGAAAGCTGCCTGCTGGGGCAGTCTTGGAACTGGGACAAGATGATGAAGGGTTTGCATGCTCAGATCAGGGGCAGAACCTTCCAGGCAGCAGGACCAACTAGTGCAAAGGTCCTGAGGTGGAATGAGTTTGTCAAGTTGAGAAACAGAAAGATGAGCGTGGCTGGGGCAGTGTAAACCACGGGGAGAGTGGAGAGACAGGAGGCTGGGTCAGGCATGGGGGCTTTTCAAGCCTTGCTAACGTATTTTAAATGTCTAAAGACACAATTTTGACTGCTGGACAAAGAATGGACTGTGGAATTGCATTAAAGTCCAGATGTCTAGCTTTGGGAACCACCAGGAAGGCAACACAATGCCCCTGCTCTCAAGGGGATTTAGGGAATGGGAGAAAGTGGGGTTATTGTTTCATCAGGCTGTTTGGATTTAGATCTGTTTTCTTAAGCTGCAAGACCTCCTACAAAACTTGATCCTCACCTAAGTTTGGAGGACAACTGAGAAGTGATAGTTATGTTTTCCTCCCTGCAGAGAATAAACTCTCAGGAAAAGATGGAGCACTGCAGCTCTTACCTATGAATGTTGATGAGGAATGGAGTCTCCTATATGAGTGTGGCAACTGTCTACTCACTGGAAGGAACAGTGATACATATCGTAATAGGGAAGGAAATGAACAGCATCCATTATGTGATGGCGTCTATCCCATGTGTTAGGTCCTGTAACTGACAACCGCCACCCTGAAAAGTATTATTGCATATGAGACTGGAGACCAGAGAGGTTAAGTAAATTACCCAAGATCACATAGCTGCTAAGAGGCAGAGCTGGGGTTTGGACTCATGTTGGACTGACTCCAATGCCCTTTCATCTGTCACTCGCACCCATAGCCCTAGACAACACCCACATGCCAAGGGCATCTGTGGTCCCCCCTAACAAAAACTTATGGCTTCTCAGAGAGACTGGAGTCCATGGCTGGGAGAGGCAGAGGCACCCTGGGAGAACCATGTGTCATCAGGGTTCTCTTCAGGCCCTTCCAGCCACCCACCCATGGGTATAAGGCCTACCCCAGGTCTGCAAGAAAAAAACATGCTTGACACTTGAACAAAAATTAGCTCCGAAACATAGGAATAAAGCTGCAGAACGATAATTAGTAATTTAGGTCGATGAAGAATAGGGACTATAAAGGAGAACAGAGTAGGGGAAGTAGGGAAAAAAAGGAACATAATGTATTTATTACCATGGAATGATACACTTAAAATGGTAAAGATGGTAAATTATATATGTATATTTTACCTCAATAAAAAAGAATTAAATAAAAAAAGAATAAGGAAAACAAACGATCTTATTTTACCTTCATTTATGCTTTCTCTGCCCTGCGTCTCTGCCTGATGCCGACCCCAGTTTCTGACTGATAAGGTTTTCCTTCTGCCTGAAGAGCTTCTGCAAAGCTGTCCTTAGGACAGATCTACTCGCTAGGAATTCTCTCAGTTTTTATTTGAGAAAAATCTTTATTTCTGTCTTTACTTTTTAAAAATTAAGCTTTTTTTCTAAAAAAAAAAATTATCTTTTTTTTTTTTTTTTTTTTGAGACAGGCTTTCACTCTCCCACCTAGGCTGAAGTTCAGTGGCTCAAACATGGCTCACTGTAGCCTCAACCACATGGGCTTAAGCAACCCTCCCACCTCAGCCTCTCAAGTTGCTGGAACCAGAGGCACACGCCAATACATCAGGCTAATTTTTGTTACTTTTGTAGAGATAGCTTCTTACTATGTTGCCCAGGCTTGTCTCAAGTTTCTGGTCTCAAGTGATTTTCCTGCCTTGACCTCCCAAAGTGCTGGGATTATAGGTGTGAACCACCAGGCCCAGGCCAAAACTAAGTTTTTTAATCTGGAGATCATTGTAAATTCTTCTGCAGTTGTAGGAAATCAGAAAAATATTGTGTGCCCTTTATCCAGTTTCCCCTAAAGATAACACCTTATATGATAGTATAATAGCACAGCCAGAATATTGGCATTGATACACTTTTACTTGTCCTCATTGTGTGTGTGCACCCATGCATGTGTGTTTAGTTCCATGCAATCTTATCCCATATGGTCTGTGTATCCATCACCACAGGGTTCCTCTTGTTGCCTTTTTATAGCCATACCTCCTACCATCCTCTTCTCCTTAATCTCTGGCAACCAATAATCTGTTCTTCATTTTTATAATGTTGTCATTTCAGGAATAATAGACTCATGGTGCGTATGTCTTTTTTGCTCAGCATAAGTCTGGAGATTTATCCACACTGTTGGGCACGTCATTATCCAATGCCCCCTTTCCTTGCTGAGTAGGACTCTATGGAGCGGATGCTCCACAGTTTATGTAATCAGTCACCAACTGCACAGTGAGGCTGGAGAGAATGGGAGGCGAGAGAGGGGAGAGGTAAGGACAGGGAGAGAAAACTCTCTCAAAGACGTCTCAAGATATCTGCAATAAAACCTATACTCTCAAACAAAAACTCTCTTGGTGGACTCTTTTCTTCTTCTGGGAAAAGAGACAACATAAATGAACTCAGATCACCTGCCACACACACATGTGCATACTGACGTGTCCCCTCATGCGCTCATGCGTACACATTTTTGCACATGCATACACACACACACGCAGACACACACAGACATGCCTATGAAGAGGCCAGCCCCAGTGTGCAGCAGCTGTGATGCGGCTGTGCCTCTCCTCGCCTAGAGTGGAACATACATTCTTGTGAGCATAGGATGTGGCATTTTCTTATGTCGATGTGATGTGAACAACTCCTGGTCACCAGCCACCTTACCCACTGATGCTTCTTCATGGGTGGGTGAATGAGGGGGACACAGCCATTTATTCCTGGCATCTTGAATTGAACTTGAAATTACTGCCCACTAGAAATAAGGCCTGGGGCATAGAGTCTTATTATTAAAATCTTTTGTGGAATGTCATAGGGCTCCAATCACCCCAAAAACATTGTGTCTATGGGAAGACGCACCTTGAGTTCCACCATACAAATGGATTTGTATCAGTTTAGGTTTCATGTAAGCTGCTCACGGTATCCTAGTGATACATGTTTATAGTAAAATATTTTAGAGGGTGAAGAACAAACACTGCCAGTAATTTTTACTGTACACACATTTTTTCTTATAAAAATGTTACTCTATTGCACATAGTGTTTTGAATCATGCCAATTTTTATTTGGCAGTTGTATAAAGGCAGAACTTTAAATATCACCCCCAACATTCCGTGCCTAAGCCTCAGAACCTACGCTTACAAAGAGCAGCCATATTCATGACTATGTATTTAATGCAACATTAGGAAACTAATACAGTAATAACCCACAAGCGTTTTCCATGCCAATGACCTTTTTGCCATCTGGTTTAGTGACTGCAGAGTATCCCATTACATGGGTGTCTCACACTTTGGCAAGCAGCCCTTAAGGATGGACACTAAATCATCATGGGGTTTAATACTCTCATCCACAGAAGTTACTCCCAAGCCAGTCCTCATGTATCTTGCTCTCATTACTAGGGCAGAGTGTTCTAAGAATTATCCTCTTATGGGCCACCGCCAGAGTAGACCAGACTCACTGTTTCCATGCCTGCTGGCTCTTGCTGCCTCCATGCCCTGATTTCAAATAACCACTCCATCTATGAGCTAACTGACCTTAGAAAGGTACACTTTTAGGGCTGGGTGCAGTGGCTCATACCTATAATCCCAGTACTTTGGGAGGCCAAGGTGGGTTGATCACCTGAGGTCATGAGTTTGAGACCAGCCTGGCCAAACATGGTAAAACCCCATCTCTACTATAAATACAAAAACATTAGCTGGGCATGGTGGTGGGTGCCTGTAATCCCAGCTACTTGGGAGGCTGAGGCAGGAGAATCGCTTGAACCTGGGAGGTAGAGGTTACAGTGAGCTCAGATCGTGCACTGGCACTCCAGCCTTGGCAAAAAGAGTGAGACTCTGTCTCACCAAAACAAACAAAAAGAAAAGATATACTTTTAAAAAGCATATCCTCCCAATTTCCAATTAAGGCCAATAGAGACCAAATATATCCTCTTTCATAAAACAAAACAAAAAAATGGCAAAAATATGTGACTCTACAAAAAGATACTAGAACTAATAAGTGAATTTAGAAAGGGTACAAACTGTAAGGTCAATATTTAAAAAGTCAGTTGCATTTATATGATTAACAACGAACAATCAGAAAGTGAAATAGAGTGCCATTTATAATAATATCAGAAATATAAAATACTTAGGATAAACCTGTCAAAGGATGGGGAAGACCTGTATACTGAAAACTACAAAGTATTCCTGAGAGGAATTAAATAAAACCTAAATAGCATGCCACATTCAGGGTCAGAAGAGTATATTGTCAGGATAGTACTTCTTTTCAAAATTGATACATAGTATTTTGTTTTGTAGAGATTGACAAACTGATCCTAAAATTCAAACGAAAACACAATAGATCTGGAAAAGCCAAACCGATTTTGAAAAAGAAGAAAACGTTGGAGGATTAACATTACGTGATTTCAGATCTTATTATAAAGTCCCAGGAATAGAAAACAGTGTGGCATATACATGGACAAATAAATCAATAGAACAAAATATATGTTTTGGAAATAGACCTACATATATATGGACAGCTGATTTTCAATAAAGGTGCAAAGATAGCTCTGTGGAAAAAGGGGTACTCTTTGAATAAATGGTTCTGAAACAATTGAATATCCACATGGATGAAAAACTGAACTTGAAAGAATATTTTGCACCCTATATAAAAGTTAACTCAATATTGACTATAGACCTAATTTTAGAAGGTACAACTATATAAATTCTACAAGAAAATATGGGAGAAATCCTTGAGACTTTGAGTTAGGCAAATACATTTTAGATATAAGAGCAAAAGCAAGACACATAAATAAATTGATAAATTGAACTTAATAAAATTTAAGAACTTCCACTTTGTGGTAGAGACACCATTAAGAGGATGAAAAAATAAGCCACAGACTAGGAAAACATTTTGCGAATCACGTATCTGATAACAGACTTGAATCCAGAAAATTTTTAAAACTCTCAAAATCACAGTAAGGAAACAATCCAATTTTATAAATGGAACAAAAAAATTGAACATCTGTTTCACCAAAGAAGATGTATGGATGGAAAATAAGCACAATGCCATTAGTAACTAGGGTAATGCAAAGTTAAACAACAATGAGATACTATTACACATGGATTACAATGTCTAAAGATAAAAATACTGACCACGTCAAGTGTTGGTGTGGATGTGGAGGAACTGGAACTCTTATATGTTGCTGATATGAATGGAATGGTACCTCCACTTTGTAGAACAGATAGGCAGTTTCTTAAAAGGTAAACATACATTTACTATATTACTCAGCCATTCCATTCTTAGGTATTTACTCAAGAGAAATGAAAGCATATGTCCACAAAATATTCTTACATGATTGTTAATAGCTTTATTTTCAATCACTTAAAACTGAAAATGATCCAAAAGGTACAGCAACAGATAAATGGACTGAGGCACATCCATATAATGGAGTACTGTCAAGTAATAAGAAGAAGCAGACAGCTGGGCAGTGGCTCACACCTGTAATCCCAGCACTTTGGGAGGTTGGGGCAGATCACGTGAACTCAGGAATTTGAGACCAGTCTGCGTAACATGGTGAAACCCCATCTCTACTAAAAATACAAAAAAATTAGCCAGGCGTGGTGGCACACACCTGTAATCCCAGCTACTGGGAAGGCTGAGGCAGGAGAATTGCTTGAACCCAGGAGGTGGAGGTTGCAGTGAGCTGAGATCACGCCACTGCACTCCAGCCTGGGTAACAGAGTGACTATATCTCAAAAAAAAAAAAAGAAAAAGAAGAAGAAAAAGAAAAAAAAATTAGCAGAATGTGGAGGTGCACATCTGTAGTCCCAGCTACTCAGGAGGCTGAGGTGGGAGGATTGCTTGGGCACAGGAGGTCAAGGTGGCAGTGAGCTGTGATTACATCACTGCACTCCAGATTGGGTGACAGAGTGAGACTCTATCTAAAAAAGAAGGAAAAGAAAGGCTATTGATCCATGCAAGGATACGGATGAATCTGAGAACAATTTTGCTGAGTGAAAGAAAGCAGAGGAAAAAACACACAAGCAGTAAGATTTCACTTAAATAGAATTTTTAAAAATGCAAACTCACCTATAGTGACAAAAAACAGAACAATGGGAATTTATAGTGTTAAACACATATATTTATTAGAAAAAAAAGATATACAGTCAATCATTCAGGTTTCCATCTTAAGAAACTAAAGAAAGAAGCCTAATTTAATTTAAGCCTAAAGCAAGGAAAATAAGTAATAAAAATTAGAACAGAAATTAATAACATTGTAAACAAGAAAACAGCAGAGAAAAATCAATAAAACAAAAGCTGGTTCTTGGAAAAGATCAATAAAATTGATAAACATTTAGTCAGGCCAATGAAGAGAGAAAAGACACACATTATTAACATTAGAAACAAAAGAGAGGGCACCACAACTGATCCCATAGACATCAAAAGGTTAATTAAGTAATACAACAAACAACTTCATAAATATAACTAAGGTGAAGTGAAACAACTCCTTCAAAGACACAAACTATCAAAACTCCCCAAAGGAGAGTAGTCTTATATTCAAAGAGATTGAATAATTTAAAACCTTCCAGAAAAGAGAGCACTACGCCCAGATAGTTTCACTGGTACATTCAATAGAACACTTAAAGAGGAAATAATAACAATTCTCCACAATATCCAAAAAACAGAGGCGGGGCAATGGTTCCAAACTCATCCTATGAGGTCAGTTATCTTAGTCTATTTAGGCTGCTGTAACAAAACACCACACAACTGGGTAGCTCATAAACAATAGAAATTTATTGTTCACAATTCTGAAGGCTGGAAAGTCCATGAGCAAGGCTCTGGCAGGTTTGGTGTCCAGTGAGGGACCACTCTCTGCTTCATAAATGGTTTCTTCTAGCTGTGTCCTCACATGGTGGAGGGCATGAGGAGTCTCTCTTAGGCCTCTTCTATAAGGACACTTCCGTCTCTTCTATAAGGGATCACCGATTCATAAGGGCTCCACCCTCATGATCTAGGTACTTCCCAAAGGCCCCACTTCTTAATACAATCACCTTGGAAGTTAGAATTCCAACATATGAATTTGGGGGAACACAAACATTCAGACCATAGCACAGTATATTACCCTAACACTAAAACCTGGTAAAGACATTTTAAGAAAGGAACAACTACAGACCAGTATCTCTCATAATCATAGACACAAAATCTTTAAAAATATTATTGAATCATATTTAGTAATGTTATATACCATAACCAAGCGGGATTTATTCCATGTATACAAAGCTGGTTTGACATTCAACAATCAATGTAATTTACCACATCAATAGGCTAAAGAAGATAAATCACATGACTATATCAACTGATACAGAGAAAGTATTTGAAACAAATCAATACCTATCTACAATGAAATCTCTCAGCAAACTAGAAACAGTGGGGATTTCTTCAACTTGATAAAGAACATGTACAAAAAGCCTGCACTAAACATCATACTTATTGGTGAGAGGCTGGGTGCTTTCCCCCTAAAATCAGGAATAAGGCAAGGATGTCCTCTCTTACCACTCCTATTGAACATCATACTGGAAGTCCCAGCTACAGCAATAAGAAAAAGAATTAAAAGAAAGATATACAGACTGGACAAAAAGAAATAAAAATGGTCTTTATTAGTAGATACATTGTCTATGTAGGAAATACCAAATAATCTACACACACACAAAAAGGTGAAAACCTCATTGGAAAAGGTGAGTATAACAAGGACACAGCATACAAAGAAAATATACCAAAGTCAATTGCTTTTCTATATACAATGAATAATCAGAATTTGAAATGAAAATTACATTACCATTTACAATAGCATCCCCCCAAATCAGTATTTAGTTATAAATTTGAGGCAATCTGTATGGAAACTGTGCAAAAAGCTAGACAATAATGGCAAAATAAAATAATCTAAATAAACGGCAAGACAGTCCCTGCTTATCGATTGGAAGACTTGGTACTGTTAAGATGTGAAGTATTTCTAAGTTAATCAGAGCAATCCAATTCAAAATCCCAGCAGGTTATTTTTTAGATATTGATAAACTGATTTTAAAATTCATATAAACAGGCTGGGTGCGGTGGCTCAAGCCTGTAATCCCAGCACTTTGGGAGGCCGAGACGGGTGGATCACGAGGTCAGGAGATCGAGACCATCCTGGCTAACACAGTGAAACCCCGTCTCTACTAAAAAATACAAAAAAACTAGCCGGGCGAGGTGGCGGGTGCCTGTAGTCCCAGCTACTCGGGAGGCTAAGGCAGGAGAATGGCATAAACCCGGGAGGTGGAGCTTGCAGTGAGCTGAGATCCGGCCACTGCACTCCAGTCCCGGTGACAGAGCAAGACTCCGTCTCCAAAAAAAAAAAAAAAAATTCATATAAACAAGCAGAAGGCCTAGAACAGCTAACACAACACTGAAGAAGAGGATCAAAGTTGGAGTACTCAGAATCCTTCATTTCAAGAATTACTATAAAGCTATAATAATCAAGACGGTGTGGTACTGGCAAAAAAAAAAGGACATATAAATCAACAAATGGAGAGGCCAGAAATAGACCCACCCACACAATATAATAAACTCACTTTTGATAGAGGCGCAAAGGCAGCTCAATGGAGAAAGTGAAGTCTTTTCATCACATGGTGCTGGAACAATTGGATGTTCATAGGCTAAATGAATCTGGACACAGAACTTGCAACTTACACAAAAGCTAACTCAAAATGGATCATAAACCTAAATTTAAAATGCACATTTATAAAACTTATAGAAGAAAACATAAGAAGAAAATCTATGTGACCTTGGGTTTGGTGAGAAATTTTTAGATACACGACCAAAGGCATGAACCATGAAAGAAAAAAAATAGAGAAATTGGACTTTATTAAAATTAAAAACTTCCGCTGTATGAAAGATTCTGTTAAGATAATGAAAACACAAGCTGCAGACTGAGAAGAAATATTTGCAAAACATGAACCTGATAAGAAACTTGTATCCAAAATATTTTAAGAAATCTTAAAAGTCAACAAAAAGAGAATAAGTAATCCAATTGAAAAAAATGAATAAATCTGAACAGACACCTCCAAATCACCACCAAAGATGATATTTGTGTGTGTGTGTATACATGTGACATACACATCTGTACATATATGTGCGTATATATATATATATACACCTTACAAATGGTAAATAAACATGTGAAACATCATCTGTCATTAAAGAAATGCAAATGAATACAACAGTGAGCTTTCACCACACACCTATTAGAATGTCTAGTATACAAAAAAACCAACAATACCAATTGCTGTGAGAATTTAGAAGAATAAGAACCCACATTCATTTCTGGTGGGAAGGCAAAATAGTACAGCTACTTTAAAAGATATGTTTGGAAGTTTCTTAAAAAGTTAAACATTATTTTACTGTATGAATCCAGCAAGCATACTCCTAGATGTTTACCCAACTGGTTGAAAACTACATCCACAAAATACCTGCATGCAAATGTGTGTAGCAACGTTATTCATAATTGCCAAAATCTGGAAAACCAGGATGTCTTTCAGTAGGTGAATAGATTAATAAACTGTAGTACATCCATATAAAGGAATACTATTCAGAGATATAAATAAATGAACTATCAGGCTATGTAAAAACATAGATAAAGCTTAAATGCATATTGTTTACTGAAAAAAGCTTATCCATTTATATTATGTTCTAGAAAAGGTAGAACTATAGAGACGGTAAATGGATCAGTGGTTTCCAGGGGCCTGGAGAGAGGGAAGAGTAGAGTCGGGAAAGCACATGAGATTTTTTTTTAGAATTGTAGAACTATTGTGTATGATACTGTGGTGGTGAATACACAACACTGCATTTTTCAAAACCCATGGAATTTTACATCACAAAGAATGAAACTGAACATACACAAATTTAAAAAAACAATTAAAGATGCTGGGGGATTCCAAGATGGGATGCTGAATATGACAGAAGACTATCTGTATTACAAATGTATAAAATAACTCCACTGAAGGGGTGGGAGGACCAAGTGGCATTGGAAGTGAGTGGAGACTGTAAGACTAAAAACATAAGGAACTATTCACAACCCTGTATTCTAGTAGATAAAGCTCTTTCCCAAAAGGATGTAAATTCTGAAGCCACTAGTCACGCACTCTGAAATGTGAAGTCACTGGATGGAGGATGGTGAGAGCCAGGTTTCTCCTTGTTGGAGGGGATGCTACAGACAAGCAAGCAGGGGAGGCTGCAGTGATTCATATGACAGTGGTTAGTGTTGGGGACATCAACATGGAATCGAGTTCAGCTCAAAATAGATGCAGATGGATATGTACAATATACTTACAGATATGGGTTGGTATATGTTTCCTTGTTCTGCCTCCTGACAGGGCCTGAAGAAGTGTCATCCCAGTATCAATGAGCACATCTAGTGTTTACGTCTTAGGTTTTAATGCTGTTCTTTTTTTTTTTTTTTTTACTTTGTGTGTAACATTTAATAAGCTCAATCTACATCCAGAATAATTTACATGAAAGAACAATATTTATTTAAACAGCGCTCAATGGGGTAACCATGGTATCATCAGAGTGCATCAAGAGGAAAACAGGGAGCAGGGGCCGAATGAGACGCAATCAACGGCACTCCCACGCTTTTACTGTTTGATCTACGCGGCCAGTGACCACATAGGGTGCCGTCTTCAGAAATCCAAGGAGGTAACAAAGTGTTCACGCGTATTGAGGGTCTTCATGCATTGCTTGTTCTTGTGATCCCATAGGCATACGGTCTTGTCATCAGCACAACTCAAAATAAACTTTCCTCAGAATTGAACAGAACTCCACGTACTCAGTTATCATGACCCACGAGGGTCATAAGGCACATGCCAGTACTGACATTCCATATCTTCATAGTCTTGTCTCTGGATCCAGACAGCAAGAATGGCCCAGGTTTACCACTTTTTCTTTTAGTCGCAGAGCCTGTTGCTTCAGAGATGGAAGAATATGAGCTTTCTGGAGCCCAGGAAATGCATTCTACTACATGCTCATGTTCTCGGAGCTCAGCCTTGCATTCCTTTGTTGCTATGACCCATACACACACAGTCTGGTCATTGGAACACCTGGCTATCAGAGTGCCATCTTGATTTGGTTGTACCATACGTACCCATTCTCTGTGTCCTGTGAACGTCTTTACACAGTAGCCAGTTTGCACTTCCCACATTTTTATAGCTTCATCCCTTGAGGCAGACACTGTATGATCTCCCCTGGCCATGATGGCTACTGAGGAAACATTGTGGTCTTGGCCGTGCATGGTTCTGATGCATTCAAAGTCCCGAAAATCCCAGAGTTTAATGGTCATAGCTGCAGAACAGGAAGCCAGAAGCTTGCCACTGTGGTCAAATGAAATATCCTGTACAGAGTCTGTATGTCCTTCCTTTAAGAGTTCGTTCAAAATCTCCAGTATCATAATCCCACGTTAATTGTAGCATCCTCTGAAGCAGAGACCATAACACTGAACACAGGATGGAAAAGGACTCGAGTGACTGGACTCCTGTCACCACTCAATGCATATTTTTCTGGCGGAAAATACCCATTCTTTTGGGTCTTGTTTCTGACCAAGAGGTCCACCTGACATAAATTCTTCTTTTGCTTAATTTAACTTTGATTCTAATTCCATAGCCTTCTTTCGTTATCTAATAACAGATGTCCATTTTTTCCCCAAAACTCCAGCCTACTTTAATTCTTCATTCATATCTAATTCAGCTTCCTTTTTAAAAACTGAATATGCCTCTTCATAGCCATTTGAACGAAGATAATCCGCTATAGCTCGATTGAGTTCATCTCGTCGTCTCTGGGACAGCACCATCTCGGCTGTCATGTCAAGCTTATGACATAGTGATATGTCCCCGCTTTGGGAAATCAAAAAGCTTTTTGATCCGTAGACTTATAATTTAAATATGCCACTAAGTGTCTTCCACACAGAGGAAAATGATTCTTTTACAAATGAATCCAACTAGTAACCAGAAGATATTCAACAAGTAAGATTCATTCCACTCTCCCGGGCGCCAGACTCTGCCACCGCCCCACCGCTCCAGCTCCGTCTGTCACAGGAGCTGCCCCAACGCCCTGACGTCACAACGCTGCTGCCGCTGCCCCCGCTGTTCTTAACACCATTTGATAAAAGGAACTCAGCCTTCCTGGAGAAATGGCTGATTCTAGGACAGGCGGGGAATGTACAAGATGAGCCTGGAGGAGCATTTTACAGGGCCAGAAAGTGAGAACGTGCTCAGAAGAACAAACAGTAACACACAGGTCAAGCGGACACAGTGACCACTTGAAAAAGCTTTCCATGGCCAAAGCTGGAACAATTTGAGCAACAAAGTAGTATTGGTTTATAAATAACCCAAGTAGAAAAAAAATCTGCGTGACTCCATACTGATTTACATTTATGTATCTATTTAATCATATACGTATGAATAAGTAAATGGCAGAGAATAGGCACATCTCCAGAGTGCGGTGGAACTTCAGGTCATTTATGTAATACTCCACTCCCAAGGAGGTGGAGCATAATTCCCCCCGCTTTAAGTATGGGCTGCACACAGTGACTTCCTTTCAAAGCGTACAGTGTGGAGAGGGGGCAGGGGGAGAAACTTCACAGGGAGATGTCCAACAAACACTGCCTCAGTCAAACGATCATGGTCAACATGAAGCGTGACGTCATGTTGATAGTATATGTTCCTGATAGAATGTGATGAAAGTGGCACTTTACTTCTGTGGTCTTCTCCCAATAATCGTAGAAGAAAACACCAGGCAAATTCCAACGTTGGGACATTCTACAAAATACCTGACTAGGGTTCCTCAAAACTGTCAAGGTCATCAAAAACAAGGAAAGTCTAAGAAATTGTCACAGCCAAGAGAAGACTAAGGGGATGTAACAACTCAGTGTAACATGGTGTTCTGTGGTGGAAGAAGGATGCTGGGTCAACTAAGGAAATCTGAATGAAGGGTGACTTTAGTTAATATGTATCAACATTGGCCATTAATTGTGACAAAAGCACCTCATTAATGTAAGATAGTAACAACGAGAGAAACTGGGTGTGATATCTAGGGAAACTCTCTGGACCATTCTCAACTTTTCTAGAAATTTAAACCTATTCTAAAATAAAAAGTTTATAATTATTTTTTAAAGCAATCCCCCTTCTCTCTCCTCCCTCTTTCTCCTTTCCCTCTCTTTCCTCATTTCTCCCCTCTTTTCCTTCCTCCTCTTCCTGCTGGCCCCTTCTGTTTTCCTTTAACAATAGCAATAATGTATCAGTCCATTCTCACACTGTGATAAAGAACTACCTGCAACTGGGTAATTGATGAAGAAAAGAGGTTTGATTGACTTGCAGTTCCACAGGCTGTACAGGACGTATAGCTGGGAGATCTCAGGAAACTTGCAGTCATGGCAGAAGACGAAGGGGAAGCTAACACATCTTCACGCCGGAGAGAGAGAGAGATAAGGGGGAAGTGCTACACACTTTCAAACAGCCAGATCTCGTGAACTTTATCATGAGAACAGCAAGGGGGAAGTCCGCCCCCGTGATTCACTCACCTCCCACCAGGCCTCTCCTCCAACACTGGGAATTATAATTCAACAAGAGATTTGAGGGGGGACACAGAGCCAAACCACATCAAATAGCATCACACATGTGACCAGTAGGTTGTCGTTTCCAGCTCTCTTCCCTTGCATTATTCTGCAGGAGTCCTGGCCACAATGCAGAGATGGGTGTGGTATTCTTGAATTCCCAGTTGGGTCAAATGACCTGCCTAGAAAGTAGCAGAGCTGCTAGCAGTGCCCCCAAGACTCATAGTGAATTCTCCTGGGCCCACCCATCACCCTGTTATGCCACTTTTCAGTTTCCCTCTGATCACAAATGACTTGGCACACAGTTTAAGTGCCACACTTTTACTCCAGAATTTGACTTATATTGTCCTATAGGCTGCAGGTACCCTCTTGTTGCTCCTTTGCCTTGAAGAAAATACATCATCTCAAAAGAAGGCAATCAGGAGCTGGCAATGGCACTGGAATCCCTTCCTGGGCACAGAATTGATGCTCATCTGCCCTGTGCCCAGCACTTTTACAAGAAATTTCATTTGGTCAACCCCCCAAATATTATGGAAGGACATTATTGTTATCTCCAGTCTGCAGTGGAGAATGCTGACTAGAAAGTGGTTACCACTAAAAGCAAACCTTCTCTCTCTTTCCCATTGCCTATCCATTGCCCTGACTCTGGGCTCTGACCCACACCCACTTGCTCAAGGTCCCAGGTAGGAGTTGTCCATTCCTTCAAGCGTGAGTTCATTCATACCCATCACCATGTCAGACTTGATGTGGCCTCATTAACAGGCAGGTCTCACCTGCCCTGTGCATGTGAATGTGCCTTAGGAAGCTTATCAAATCCCAAAGGAGAAATTACATCCTCTCGGAAAAATACAGTGAGGTGACTGTCCCGTTTCCTTTACTGGCTCTGGACCACAGCTGAGTTCCCACGCACGCACCGTGGCACCCGAGAGTGTGGGCAGAAGCACTTCTGCTGAGTGGGATGAAACATCTTAAGTGCTCTGAGGGTTGAAACTTTGAAGAGGTTGAGATCTGTGCGAGCTGAAGAACCTTTGAATCTCCCTTCAGCTCTCCCTACCCCAACCACAGCCCTTCTCTTGATGTAAAACATGTGTTCAGATAGAAAACAATGAGGCTTACTTCTATGCCAGTAGGACTGTTTGGCTTTAAGCTTCCCCAGTGGTTGAAAACAGCAATCTCTGAGATTTGCCCAAAATTTTAAATGGAAGTCACTCTCATGGGTCACATCCATGGATTTGTGAGATAGGGCAGGAGGCTGTGTCTCTGCCACCCAGCGGTGGGAGCAGGGGTCCTTGCAGCCTGGTTGTATTGGGGGTGAGCTCCTCATCCAGTTGCCCATGAGGATAACCTACGGAGAAGATCAGATGGAGGTACCCGGACTTATGCAGAGGGGTGTTCAGGTTAAACAGAAATACCCAGGGACGAATAGAGGGAACCTTGCAACGAGTGTATGAGTTGGCTCCTCACCCGACACTGGCCACCCAGATGACATCTTCTTGGACATGATGAATGGCCTCACTTCCACCAGAACATCTTCCTGCCAGGCCCTGCTGCTGCTTCCCCAGCTGTGTGGCCTTGGATGAGTAACATGGCCTCTTTTTAAAGAAATGGATGAAATACTTTCTAAAGAATCTTCCAACTCTGAAGGTCTGTGACATCTTTTGTCACTGAATTAATAGGAACTCAGCCCTGTATAACGTTCTAGATTTGGTGTATGTTAGGAGACAACCTCTGTTGATGGGCTGACCAAATGTCTGAAATGGGAAGGATTTGGGGACCAAAACAAGTAACAAGGGGAGATGAACACAAGAAATTCAGGTTGAATTAACCTTCAACAGATATTTACTGAGTAACTTCTACATGTAAGTCACCAAAGTCTGGGAAGGGGAAATGGATAAACTTATGATTCTCTCTCTGAAAAGCCTACATTCTAATTAATTGATGTATTAAGTAATGCTGGGTGGAGGAACAATAACCCAGGACTTGTATAAACGATAGGAGACTCTGGGGGAAGAGTAAGGCTAAAAGAGACATTATCGGGGAGGCAATTCTAGAGCAGGTAGATTTCAGGTATAGGACAATCAAAGAAAAGGAGAGTGGCATTCACACATCAAGTCTAATAATACGGCCATATTTTACGGTCCACCTGAGTACTGCAGAATTTAGCCCTAGGTACCACCAGGTCCAAAGCTGCTTCTTTAAGCTACACTTTAAGCTCCTGTCACTTAGAAGGGGCTGTCAGGGTGCCAGGGATGGTGGCAGGTTCTGCGCGGACTTCCCTGGTCCTAGAGGATGTTGGAGTCACTGGGGTGTGAGGACATTGGAGAGACAGGAATAGCGTTCCACGCTGCCATGAGGAAGTGGAACCTGATGCAAAGCCACAGGGAGGCTGGCATTGATGGGCCAGGAGGAATTCCCACCCAGTGGGAGAGTTTTACATTGAAGACTACATACCTGGTCAGGGTATAAGGCAAAGTGGGCTCCCACCCCTGACATGTGCCTCTTTACCGACATTCTTTGTGACCTTATTCCCCACCTAGGACAGTTAGCACTTTAAGCTCTTGACTGTCATTTATATTTTATTCATGTGAATGGGTTTTTAGTTTTCTCTTGAGAGCAAGTTGGGATACCAGGAAAGCTGACAAGAGTTTGAGTTTCTAAGTTGGCTGGGAAGAGTGATGTCTCCAAACGTAATTTGTAGAGGGTCCCATCAGTTTCCAAAAGAGGAAGTGGGTGTTTGTCTTGCTTTTGAGACATTTTGGGAAACTTAGACACAATATAATTTCTATTGAGAACAAAGTAGGGTTAGGATTTGGCGAAGGAAAACATATTTCCTTCTGTCTGCTAGAGAGATGGTCTGGAGTAGAAAACTTGTGGACTGTGTTTACAGCTGTGGAGTACTACTCTTGGTTCAAAGAATGAAACAGAATCGATGTCTGTGGAACAGAGCTGGAAGGGGCCTCATGGTTGGTTTTCAAGGTAAACTAACCACAGACGTCAGTTTTCCACTCTTCAGCCTTTTTAGCATCTGGGTTCACCTTCCAGGAAGGCCATAACAAAGCTCCGCAATCTGGGGGTCTTAACAACTGAAACTGATTGCCTGGAAATTCTGGAGGCTGAAAGTCCAAGCTCAGCTTGGGCAGCGTGGGTTTCTTCCCAGCGCCGTGAGGGAGAATCGTTCGTGCTTCTGGTGTTTGCTGGCAGCCGTTGCTGTTCCTTGGCTGACAGAAGCACCACCCCGACCTCTCCCTGCATCTTCACAGGGCACTCTCCCTGTCTGTGTGTATCTGTGTCTGAATTTCCCCCTTTCATAAGGACACCAGTCATGTTGGATTAGGGGCCCACCTACTCTAGTATAATCTCATCTTAACTAATTACATCTGCAATGGTCCTATTTCCAGATAAGGTCACATCCTGAGGAACTGAGGGTTCAGACTTAAACACATGAATTTGGGGGAAGAGACGTAACTCAGCCCATAACCACATTCTTTTTACACAGGGGGTTCAAGTTAGAGAGCCCAACAAATCATGTAGGGAAAGGAGATGAAATCCTCTGGGTCTGTCACTGTTTGAGGCAGCCCTAGACACACGCTGAGCTATCGTCCCTACTTTGCCAATGCAGACTAAGCTTGTGTCCATGGAAAAGCCCAGTGTGAACTAAGATCACTGGACACCCATCTTGCTGCTGGGGGCCGGGGCCCACACAGAAATCCCAGGCCTAACCTGAGGCGAGCAGGCTACACCAGGCCGAAGATGGTCCTCTTGATTTGGGTGCACACTCAAATGTGCAAACCACTGCCTGCACCACAGAGACCGGTCCAGAGGTGTCTGTCCAGAGGGCTGGGCAAAGCGCTATCTTTGAACCAGCTGTCCCCACTCAGGCAAGAGGTGGCTTTTCTGGGCCTCCACTTCCTCCACTGCAAAACAAGGGTGATGCCCTGCCCTGCCAGGCCCACCTAGGGTCAGGTGAAGATCAAATGGGATAACAAGATAGAATGCCTTTTAAAAGACACACACACGACGATGGCATGGGGGATTGTCCTTTTGACTATCATGCTCTATGCAGCCCTGACTGTTACATGTTAGCTGGCTGTCTCATCTCCTCGAGGTGTCCTGAGTGCCTGCTGGTGGGGATGATTCCAATGACTATAATGTACCTGGCCTTCCCTGTGCCCAGCTTTACATCCACTAGAGGCTCAGGTCACCCTCAATGGCAGCTTGCCTGCTGCAGGCCTGCTCGTCTGCTCAAAGCAGAGGCTGACACACACCTGGGCTGCATTCCAGAAGTCCTGGCCTGCTTTTTCCACATGGCGAACTTCGAGCAGTGAGCTTGGGAGCAGTCTTTCTGCTGGGCTCTGCCAGGTGAGCCGGCCTGCAGGAGTAGGGGGTATCCCAGGCACGCACCTGTGGCTCAGGTTTCTCCCTTGTGGCCCGCTCTCTCCCCACTGCTGTTTTCCAGAGCACCTTCATTCCTGCAAGATTGACAGCTCACTCTTGGTAGGGAACAGAGTGTAGGAAGTGATCTTTTCAACCTTCCCTTGCAGTTCCACCTGCCAAAAGCCCCTCTACTGCTTGCTGTATTTACCCTGGCCGCCAGGCCTCTCTCAGCTGCCCTAAGAAAACAGATTACCGTCCAGAGCGAAGTCCTCGTGTGTTTCCTTTCTGGAGATGAATCAAGTTCTGAAAGAAAGGTTTCCTGTAGCCCATTACACCGTTTCGGTTTGTTTTATCTGTCTCCACCTGTGGAGCAGGGAATTAACCTGCTGCCCAGGGCCGGGCCAGCGAATGCTTGGAAGAAAAGCAAAGCGCACGGGTGTGCATTTTTCGACAACACACCATGGCCTTGTTCTCCTCAGCACAGCATTGTCCCCATGAGGCCCAGGCCTAAATCTGAATAGGACTCTGTGTAACCTGATCTGTTTTCCTTCTTGACTATAGTCTCTGTGCCAAATTTAACTGCGGTCTGTATATATAGTGTTGTTGCGGGAGGGTGGGGGTAGACTAGGGAAGGCGGGGGAGGGGAGTGTATCCATGCAGTTTTTTTCCTGTCTTCCTTTTTTTGTGCTTGCCTGCTTTGCTCACTGTTTGCTATATATAACTCAACATGACCATCCTTGCATCTCCAGTCATTAACCCTTTAGGGATAACCAATGCACCTCTTCATGCAGGCCCCGAGCATCCTGGCTGGGAAGCACTGGTGCTGTAGGAGTTAATGCTGACCCCTGGAAAGAGAACTTCCCCAGAAGTGCTCATGAAGCAATTAGCAGGGCCCCACTCAGATAGTAAAAATATACCCTGGCTTACAAACAAGCAGGGAAGCACTTCCAAACCAAGAGTCACTGCTGTGCCCCAGGCCTGTGGTGGACACTCCCTCTTTGAAAGTCTTGTATCTTAGACTTTGCAGAAATGCTAGAAAAGCTGGTGATGCAGCAAGGATTTCAGGAGAGACCAAAATCTTTTGTCCAGCTGAAATCCTGTCAGGGCTGGGCCTCTCTCAGGAGATGGCGGAAGTGAATCATCCCAAGAGTTGTGGAAAGAGCTACTCATTGTGGGCCTGAGGTGACAGTGACCCATCCTGGGTGAACAGAAGCCTCACTTCACTTTGCCGGAGGGAGGGAGTAGGCTGACAAAATACTCTGGAATCTCCTAAAATTGGATGCCAAAGGGAGCTCCTCACCAGGGGCAGCTTGCCTGGGCTCTTCTTTCAAAGGGTGGAGTGTTGTCTGCCAGGACCTAGGGTCCCCGGGCTCAGGGGATCCTAGTGAAACGGCTTCGGGCTTTACTGTTCATTTCCTCAGAATCATAGAAATGCTGAAAATTACAAAACTGCGGTCTTCCTGCAAGGGACTGAAGATGTCTTGGGTCATCTTAGGCTATATTTAGAATGGAAAATGGGTTGGCTCTGAGGAAACAGGGTATGTGTCCTTCTCCAAGCAGGATGCTGTGAACCTTGCTCCATAGGCCCTCCTACCCATCCTCACAGAGCCCTGAAACTCCTCCTCCAGGAACCCTTCCAGCCAGTGGGAAGACCCCACAGATAGGGCCCAGTTTCCCCTGTGAATCAACTTCTTTAGCACTTCCCACTGCCCAGGGCTGGAAGGGTCCGGTGTGCCCAGTGTGGTACTGTTTTCCAGGGCTGGATGCATGTTTGGTCCTCCAGTGGGAACTCTGTTACTGTCCCTGCTTCTCCAGGAGTGATGATGGGGACAGGCATGGCAGAGTGGACACAGGGATCCCGGCCTGAGGGGGCAGTCACTTGTCCAGCACATTTGTACATAAGTTGCCACGGACACAGAGAGTTTTCAGTATGGTAACAATTTGCACTGTCCACATCAACATCCAGTTAACTTTCTTTTTGTAACCCTCAGCGTGGTTTTAAGAACCTGGAAGTTTATTGCGTAATTGTTTTGCTTATGAAGTTGCACATGATTTCTCAGAAAGATCAATTCAAACCCGCCTTGTCACCCCTCTTGTCACCCAGGCCCCACTTCCTGCTTTGCTGGGGCTGGGGGGTCAGAAGTAACATGGCTAGAGACAGATGTCCATCATCTGTGCTTGTGATGACAAAAGGAGGTAGTAGGAGCACAGTCAGACCCTCACTCTTTGGAGCCCTGTTGTGAGCTGCTCATGGCATGCACCATTCTCAGTCCTCACAATAGCTCAGATGGGTAGTAATTATTGAATTCTTTCTCTAAATGGGAAACCAGGGGTTTTAGGTGCCTTATCCATGGACTCTGCCCTCACCTTCCCCACCCAGTGCTTCCCTGTGCCTTGCCGGCTCTATCTGTGAAATGTCTCAAGAGTTCATCCTGTTGTCTCCCATCCCATGTCTCCCATTTGGCCCACAGCCCAGACTCTTACCTGTCCAGACTCCTACTCCACACAGAGCCGGCATGATCTTTGGGAAAGGCACATTGAGCCATGTCCTTCTCCCCATTGGAACTCAACAGTGGCTTCCTGTCACTGTGAGAACAGAACGCAGCCTCCTCCCTGTGCATGACAAGCCCCTCCCTGAGGTCACAGCTGTGGCTCCCTGACTCTGTACTGGTCCAGTCCAGCCTCAAGGCCTTAAATTTGCCACTCTAGACCCCTGGTTTGGATCCTGGACTCTGAATACATTCTGGTCTTTTCCTCAGGGAGGTTGAGGCACTATCCTAGCTTGTGACCTGCTCCCACACCTATTTTCTCAGGGTGGAAGCAGACGCTCCAGCTCCCACACTGGGAGGCTGGTACCATTACCTCCAAGACCCAAAGCCTGCAGGAAGTATACCAGGCCTCACCCAATACCCTGCAGTTCCCTCGCCTGCTCCAAGTGGGAGATGGGTCTTCACGGGTCCCCAAGATGAGGGCCAGTGGCTTTCCTCTTTCACAGGCTACAGTGGGGGTGAGTCTTCCACCACGGGACCTCTGGCCAGATCTCAGGGCTCTGTGGTTGGGGGAAAATAGCTCTCTTTTATGGGGCTTTAGGACATGAACTGATGTGACATGTTTTAGAGACTATCCAGAGAGGATGTGGATCACTTTTTGCTGCTTTAGATGACCTTCTTTAAAATCAATGCATTGACATACTTTCAACACTTAAATTTTTCTATTCTATTGTTGCATCATCTCAGAAGAAAAGTCTTTCATAATTAATGAATCTCAGGCTGCGTTAAATATTCAGTGGCTGTCCACACACCACTTAATCTATTGCTTCAAAATAGTTGGCTCTCCCTTATCAAGTCTACTAGAATGACTGTCTTAAACCAGTCACGTGGTGGAAGCATCACTGCATTTCTTGCTCAGAAAAATACCCTTTCAAGGGCTTTTCTAGGGGAGATGACCTTCTTTAAAATCAATGCATTGAAATACTTTCAACACTTAAATTTTTCTATTCTATTGTTGCATCATCTCAGAAGAAAAGTCTTTCATAATTAATGAATCTCAGGCTGGGAAATATTCAGTGGCTGCCCACACACCACTTAATCTATTGCTTCAAAATAATTGGCTCTCACTTATCAAGTCTACTAGAATGACTGTCTTAAACCAATCACGTGGTGGAAGCATCACTGCGTTTCTTGCTCAGAAAAATACTCTTTCAAGGGCTTTTCTAGGGGAGCCCGGAACAGTAGCCAATTCTAGTAGGACCTTTAAGACAAGAACTGGTCTTTTGCCCAGGATGATATTTGAGCCCCTAAAGGGCAAATAGGGGTCCCTCTATTCAGCTTCCCCTCCGAGTCCCACCAGCCTCC
This sequence comes from Colobus angolensis palliatus, assembly GCF_000951035.1. Classification (NCBI taxonomy): domain Eukaryota; kingdom Metazoa; phylum Chordata; class Mammalia; order Primates; family Cercopithecidae; genus Colobus; species Colobus angolensis. The sequence goes on from NW_012116888.1 coordinate 1,574,056, forward strand.
CCACTTTGGTTCCATACAGCTTGGATTACTGCCCTACTGGTTCAAAACTGAAAGTTTCAAATAAAAACCAAAAGACAAATGTTAAGTCACATTGAATTGATAATTGAGACAATCCATCAAGCATATTTTGCTTTCCTGATTTTTCAAAAAAACCCTGGTGTTGCACCTTCCTTGTCATCAGTTTAGTATGTTAACATTTTTTTAATTAAACTTCAGTATCATTGAACAGGTCACAGAGTGTGAGCAATATTGTCTTTGTTCCAAAACTCCAAATGTAATGAAACTGCCATTCACAATTGCTTTCTACTGGGCTGCTTATTTTTTAAAAAAATGATTTTGATGAATAAAAATAGGTGCATTTTCACAGCGTGGGGTCCAGCAGGAATGAAAACCTTACGGATCACAGCCCGGCCCCTGGGGTTGCGGGAGGAGGTGTTGTCAGATGTCAATTTTGGCTGATTGTTTCTGAGGCCATGGGACTGCCATTCCTGTGTCCTGTGGTGTGTTTTATAGACTGATGTCACTTTTTTGAGATAAATTATTAGAGAAATGTTTATAGATGAATTACATTTCGCAGTGTGCCAGAGTTGAGGAGTCTAATTAAGTTTAGAAGGGATACTGGGGCCGGGCGTGGTGGCTCAAGCCTGTAATCCCAGCACTTTGGGAGGCCGAGGTGGGCGGATCACAAGGTCAGGAGATCGAGACCACGGTGAAACCCCGTCTCTACTAAAAATACAAAAAATAAGCCGGGCGCGGTGGCGGGCGCCTGTAGTCCCAGCTACTCAGGAGGCTGAGCCAGGAGAATGGCGTGAACCCGGGAGGCGGAGCTTGCAGTGAGCCGAGATCGTGCCACTGCACTCCAGCCTGGGCGACAGAGCAAGACTCCGTCTCAAAAAAAAAAAAAAAACAAAAAAGAAGGGATACTGGGATGAGGGTGCTGTGCTACCGTGCCTGTGGCCTGTGACAGACACCTCCTGCCTCAGGAGGCAAGGATCCTGATGGTCAGACGCCCAGTCCCCAACCAGAGGGGGTTCAAAGAAAGTGCAGCCCCTTCCTCCCACCGCTAGGGGCACCAAAGGACCCACAGTGGAGATTGCAAACTATAGCAGGGGCTGTGCTTTGTGCTTGTTTTCAATATCTGAGCTATCATGCCAAACTCTAGTGACTTCTCGTTCTCTACACAAGACCCAGAAGATCTGGGCCACGGTGTGTGCATTTTTCCCAGTGTCAGTCTGCTACAGCCCCATATCAGCTGCCTAGGGCTACTCCTGCTCCTGCTGGACCCTGTGGATATTTGAGTCATGACCTTGCCTCAAGGCTTATTCACTTACTGTTTGTTTATTTATTTTTAATATAGGAAGGGTCTTACCCTGTTGCCCAGGCTGGAGTGCAGTGGCACAATCATAGCTCACTGAAGCCTTGAACTCCTGGGCTCAAGTGACGCTCCTGTTAAGGCATATTTAGATGGGAGGAAACATCTTTCTTCCTTTAGAGCATCTAATTATCGGCATGGCCCTGGACAAATTCTCCTAGAACCTGGAGCCTCAATTGGCTCATCTCTGCAAGGCGAGGTGACAATGCAACCTCATAGCGTGGTTGCGAGTACTACATAGAAAAGACTCCAGAAGGAGCACAGGGCCTCCACTGGGAGCCCCTCAGCCAATATTCCCTCCTTGCCACCTGCACAACCTCAGGAGACCATGATGTCCTTTGGGATGGCTGAAAACTGCAAGGAAGACAACTGTGCATTCTCTGTGTGAGCAGTGTGCACACTGTCTTCCTCCTAAATGGCTAGTTGGAGGAGTGAAGACAGACTCACTCAGAAACGGGTGATTTCCTGGCTACAGTCCCCTCTCTGATAACAAAGGACTGGGCCCAGATTAGAGACGAGGCAGGAATTATGTGCTGCAGAAAGGAGGTGGGGACATCTTGAGTTTGTTTGTAGCTAATCTCAAATAATTCAAGTCTTTTCCATTTGCAGCAAATCTGATTCCCTCAACACATCTGTGGTAAAATGTTATGAGTGCATGCGGAGACCAAGTGTGGAGGGGCTTTTTTTTTTTCTTTCCCACCACCAAAGCCGTAGTTACCCTCCAAGTTGTAATCTTATCATATTTAACTGGTTCCACATAAACAGATCTATGTATATTTTCAGTAGTTTCAGCTGAAACCTGTTAAGAACAGATGTGCAAATGATTCCCTGGCACTGATCCATTTAAATATATTTTTTTCCATGAACAATTTTTTCTCTCTCTGTTTCCTTAGAGGGGAGAAAAAATATGAAAGTGGAACCATCATTGAAGTGCATATTACATGCTTCTGGGTTCTCTGCAACCAGTGTTTGCCATTGGTTTTCAAACAGCAATTTGGCACATGAAGCTATGAACACAGAGTATGCATTTGATGGACAGTATTTGCTCTGAGACTGTGTGGCTGGGAGAATGGGCTGAGAGCTCTGTAGCTGCCACCTAAGCCAGGGTCAGCCAGGGTCAGTCTTTGCCTGCTGCTACTGCCAAGCAGCCCCTGAGCAAAGGCTTCAGCAGACCGTCTGCCCCTTTGAGCCTTTAGTTTTTCAGTTGCAAAAAAAAAAAAAAAGTTCAGGGAGTGGGAGGATAAAGAACTCCTATAACTCAGCAACAACAACCTGATTAGAAAATGGGCAAAGGACTTAAATAGACATTTCTACAAAGATGATATATATTAATAAATGGCCAAAAAGCATGTGAAAAGGTGACTGGCATCACTAATGATTAGAGAAAAGCAAATAAAAACTAAAATGAGACATCACCTCACACCATTATATCAAGTGCTGGCAAAGTCATGGAGAAATTGGAACCCTTCTCCACTTTTGGTGGGAATACGAAATGCTGCAGCCACTGTGGAAAACAGGATGGCAGCTCCTCAAAAAATTAAAAATAGAACTACCATATGACCCAGAAGTTCCACCTCTAGGTGTGTATTTAAAAAATTGAAAGCAAGATCTTAAATAAATATTTGCACACCTTATTCAAATATAGCAGTATTGTTTACAATATCCAAAAGGTAGAAAACACCGAAGTATTTACAGATGAATGAATAAACCAAATGTGGTCTATACATACAGTGGAATATTATTCAACCTTAAAACAGAAGGAAACACTGCTATATGCTACAGTATGGAAGAACCTGGAAGGCTTTATGCTAAGTGACTAAAGCCAGACAAAAAAGGACAAATACAGTATAGCTCCACTTATATGCGGTACCTAAGGTAGTCCATTGCATACAGACGGAAAGCAGAATGGTGGGTCAGGCACGGTGGCTCACGCCTGTAATCCTAACACACTGGGAGGCTGAGGCGGGTAGATCACTGGAGGTCAAGAGTTCAAGACCAGCCTGACCAACATAGTGAAACCCCATCTCTACTAAAAATACAAAAATTAGCCAGGTGTGGTAGTGCGCACCTGTAATCCCAGCTACTCGGGAGGCTGAGGTATGAGAATCGCTTGAACCCAGGAGGCAGAAGTTGTGATCAGCTGAGATTGCACCACTGCACTCCAGTCTGGGTGATGGAGACTCTGTCTCAAAAAAGAATGGTGGCTTCCAGGGTCTGGGGAATGGAGAGTTGTTTAATGCATAAGAATTTCAGTTTTGGGGGATGAAATGAGTTTTGGAGATTGGTCACATAACAATGTGAATGTACATAACACTATTGAACTGTACACTTAAAAAGGCTAAGATTGTTGAAAAGAAGAAAACAGGGGAGAGGGTCTAATTTGCGATACCAACTGCATCGATGGGGAAGGGATTCAGAAGAGAGGTGCACATTTAGCCAGACACTGAGCCTGTTCCCCGTGGGGATTATGCCTAAAAGGAATGAGATAGGAGGGGTTAGGTTTTCCCAGCTTTGAATTGCTTTCTCAAGAACACTCCTCTGTCCACCTTCCCATTGCCTACCTGACAGAGTTCACCTGGCCTTCCAGCTCTCTACCTGTCTGTAGCCATCTGCAGGAATGTCCTCACTGGGTCCCGTGGGCCACGCCCTGTGCTTGTGACTCTGGGGCACAGCACTCTGACCCACTGGCCTGTGTTCCCCTCTGGCTGGAACACAGTGCAAAAGGGACCTGTTCCACCTTCAGTGGCCTCTGAGTAACCCACACGCTCCAGTGTGTAGATTTCTATCTCATTGACTTTGCCCTGGCACTGGGAGTGGGGAAGTGAGGGCTTCAGGTGGGAGTTTGATGGCAGATGAGCCTCAGGAGTTCAATGTCAGCTGGGAGAAGCAAGGCTACTTCCAGTCTCAGTTCTGCCACTGCCTGGCAGTGAGGCTCTGGGCAAACCACTTTGCTTTGTCTCTGGTAAAAGAAGGCTATGGGCAGGATTGGGCTTTATAATTGCTAAAGATTCCAGATCTTTGGGGGGTTCTGTCTTCCTAAATTCTGTCCAGCCTGCTAGCCTCTGCAGGACAGTATCAGGGAAACTTAACATGCCTATGTTTCGTAGTGAACAGGACATCCAGGGTTGAGAATTACTGCAAACACCGTTATGTTGTTATGTGAGCTGGGGCTCCATGGTGATGCACCCTGGGCTCCCAGAACAATGTGAGGCACTGAGATTACCTGCACCTGGGCCTGGGTCAGAATCCTGGTAGAGGAGTCTTTGGCAAGGCAGTCATACCTGCCACCTGACAGGAGAGGACCTCCTTGGGATTGGACTCAGCTGAGCAGCAGGATGCGTGGTGGGCTTGGGAGGTGAGATTAACTTCCTGGGGGCAAAAAGGAGCCACATGTGTCTTAATGAGGAGAAAAGAGCAAAATCAAAGCATTCGTTAACACTTCAAAGAGGATAAAAGAACATGTTCAGTTCACAATTACTGCCTCCCTGACCAGGCAAGTGTATGATGGAGAATCCTGTTACCTAATTCAAGAGGAAGATGCCAAAGGCTTCTCTTGCTGGCTGAGAATTTTTGGGGAGCTCCCTGCCCACGGAGGGCCCGTTTGCCAGATCCCCAGCCGCCTGCAGACCTCTGATCTGTGAGGAGCCGGTTCTAGTGATTCACACTTGTCTGTGAAAACCTTGATCTTTGTCAAGCTTTAAAAAAATACCTCGTCCGTATTTTTTCCCAATTATTTTCCTGCCTGCTCTTTTTTTTTTTCTTTTTTTTTAAGTAGACACTCAAAAGCCTTCATTTCTGTAACTAATTCTGGAGTTTACAGAAGCAAAAAAATTATTCATTTGGCTCAGACCGGCTTGGGGCAGCACCTCTGAGCCCAAGCCAGAAGTTGCCAAAAGGGGGTTCCTGTCGGAATCTTGGAGCTCATCCCCCAGACTTGAGACTACTCAGCAAGCGAGCAAGATGTTTCTGTCTGGTCCAGGAAGACGTCAGCCCCGCACTGCCCCTCCCAGATAAAGAGATCAACACGGGACAGGTCACACTCTCGCATTCCGTCTCCACCTTTGCCATTCTGCTTCTAGATCCTCTTCATGTACTCATGTTGCTGCCCTCAATTCACTAAATTTTCAGAATCTATTTACATCCGTCCACCACTCTGCTTTCCAAATATTATCACGATCGGCACAGTAGTGCTTCCCCCAAATGACTGGCAGCTCTCTGACCTTTCTTTTCAGCCACAAATGAAAGCGGACTTAAAAGATGTGTGTGCGTGTGTGTGTGCACGCCTGACTAATGGACACATTCCTCATGAGAAACAGGATAAATTACAGAGAATGGCAACGCAATGATTACAGAAAGGTATATGAGGCAGAACCCATTAGTGAGCTGCATTTTGTTCAAAACCGAGATACTGGCAGGCAGAATAACATGCCTTTGTACCAGAACTCATTCAGCTGTAGCAATGACTAATAATGTAGTGAGGATCTGTGCACATTTTCCCCCTTTTGTGCCTATTTTCATAAGTTAATAACTCAAGCATGAAAATTGTTTTAGGCTGAAGACTGGTGGTAAGATCTGGTCAAACTGTGTGGGAAACAACTTTTGTTGTTGTTGTTACTTAATTTAGTTTGGCTGTTTTTAAGTTAGAGGAGTGGAAATGTCAATGGCAATGTGAGTCTTGCAATGTGTTTTTGTTAAGCCCAAGAGCATTTGGGATCGCCTCACACAAAGCACATTTTTAATGACTAGAGATCATAGTTTCTCTTCCTACAGGTGTATGTTCCTATTTGGTACAGGTTGGGATTGTTGGGAAGGGAGGAGGAGATTGAAGCAAAATATTATAAATGACATCATCTTGGGCCTACCCTTCTTCAGCTAGAAAATTCCTATCCCACCAGCAAATCAGCCTGGTGAGCAAACAGCTGCCTTAGACAAATGGGGTTGAGTGTGGGGGTGAAGGCTACTGCAGGATTTTAGTAAATTCTCAGAGCAATGGAAGGAACAGAAATATCATGAATAATTGTCATACCTCTCATTCCTACAGGACTCGGGTTTCGTGAGCATTTTCCTGTCCATGGAATCAGAGAAAGTCTAAGATTTCATATAACTCCTCTTTCGTCTTGACTCTTCTTTTCTTTTTATTGGATCAGAAGACTTTGAAAGACACAGAAAAACACAAAGAATAACATAAATTCCTGTGTAGCCGCATTCTAGAAGTAACAACTATAATATTTTATAATGCTTACTGCAACTTTTTTTAAAAACATAAAATAACTGAAGCATTACTGATAAAGATCTCCTTTATCTCACAGACAAGCAAAGTGGATCCACAAAGGCTGCAGTCACCAGCATCTTTTCCATCCTTAATTAACGGCATCCTCAAAAGGACACCAGCAGACTGGTAAGACAAGCACTATTGTCCCACTTCACAGATGAAGAGCTTGGGGGCCCTGTGGATGTGTAGGAGAGTCGGCCTCCCGTGTTACAGGCCTTTTGCCAAGTTCAGGGGACACAGCAGAAAACAAAGCCTAAGGAAGCCCTAAGCAGACACTATCCCAGCCCAAGGAGCCATGCAGAGAGCTCCTGCCTGGAGGAGAAACAATTCTCTCCTTGGGCATGTGGCAGAGGCAAACAGGAAATACTTAGGCAGACAGTTCACAGATATGTATGTACTTCATAGGGCACATTTTAATCCATAAATCAATCACGGATCACTGCTAAAGAAAACAAAATATCCTGCCACTAATTTGCCACCCTGTGAGCACGATTGGATGATGTTTATTTTGATTAGGAGATTGCTCCATTTATAAATCTTCAATACATCCTGTCCCCCCAAAACGGCATCCGGACCTTTTGAGGTTTTTTTTTTTTTTTTTAAAAAGTGAAATTGGATGAGGGATGAGAGCTGGCCTTCTGTGTGTCCCGGGGTTTCTGGATCTACAGCCTGGTGCCTAGCATCAGTTAAGCCCACGCTGGGGTTGCATCATATCCCGCAAAGCCACGTGCGCTGTGAGGCCAACAGGAGCCCCGCCGGGTCGACCAGCTGGAATCTCAGAGAGCGCTGACTCTAAAAATACCCGACTCTGCAGAAGCACGCTGGGCCCAGGGGGCTTCTAGACTGACAGCTCCATTTATCAACTACCTATTGGTTTTAAAAATTGGCGTGTCTTTTCCGCGTTGACTGATTTTGGCTCTAAGAGATTTCGCTGGTCATTTCAGAGTGACTGAAACTCCCCTCTAACAGATCCCGGGAATTGTTTTTAGGAAAAGTAAAAGGCAGGCTTTTCTGTTACAACACAAAGCTGAGCCGGCAGCCTGTCTTTGTCAGGATGTGGGGCTCCAGCGCCCGAGAAGCCCAGCCTCGCCCGCAGTCAAGTTCACAGCGAGGCCGCGCGCTGCCTCGGCTGCGCTGCGCTCCTGGACCCACACCGACCGCACCGCGCACCACCGGTGCTTCTCCCACCCCAGCCTAGAAGCTGCCTCCCTCCGCCTATCCCTGCAGGATAAGAAGCCCGAGGAGGCGGAGCGTGGAACTCGACAGTTAAAACATTTAAGAGAGAAAACTTAGTGTCTTGTTGGCCTGAAATCGAGTACATAGCCCGGGGTGATCAGGGTCTCCCGGCTGGGATGTGTGAGAATTGCTTCCCCTGGGCAATAGGCGATATGTGCTTTAGGAGGAAGATCTCTCTTCTCCTGAGCCCCAAAGGGGAGAGCTTCCAAAGACAGAAAACCACAGGGTTCCTGGCACAGAGCTTTCCCTTTATCAGCTAAAACAGAATCTTTCCTGGCCTCAACCTGGCCCCTTCCTCTAACTGTAGGCAGAGAGGCAGACAAAAAAGCACTTGGTGAAACACGGAGTTTTATTCAATCCTCAACGAACTGTCCAGAGTTGATTGCTGATAGCCGTTGTGCATTCTGCCTTCCTGGTTTTCATTTAATTGGGCACCGTGCTGCCTTTCAAGACACCTTAAAGGAACCAACAAGCAAATCCAAGAGAGCTGGACAGACCACTGAACACACAATAGGCTGTGTCTCATGGCCTTGGTTGTCTGGTGTCTCAAAGAAAACACCAGAAAGATTGTTTCTAAGCTAGAGCCACCCCAGATTGCTTAAAGTGCAAAGCTCACTGCTACTGGGGGTACCCTTGTGAGACACTGGAAAGCTGGTTTTACTGTGGCCCTATGAAGAGGAAGGCTGAAATTTAGACAGTAATACCTTTGCTGGGCTTGGAAAAGATTTGGTTAATGACAGTCCTGTCATTTCTAAAACCCATTATCACTGTAGGAGAGATTCCTTTGAGCTGCATCCTCGACAGTGCTTCCTAAGGTCAGTCTTTTCTCTTGTACTCATTTTAATGGGTGCATAGTGGTATCTTGTTGTGATTTTAATGTGCATCTCCCTAGTGACTAATAATGATGAGAAGTTTTTCATACACCTGTTTGTCATTCATAACTCTTCCTTGGTGAAATGTCTGTTTAGATATTTTGCCCATTTTTAAAATTTGGATTGTTTGATTTCTTATTATTGAGATTTGGGAGTTCTTTATGTATTCTGGATACAAGTTCCTTATTAGGTATATGATTTGCAAATATTTTCTTCAAGTCTGTAGCTTCTTCTTTCATTTTCTTAACAATGTCTTGTTTTAATTTCAAAGAAATCCAATTTGTCAGTATTTTCTTTTACAGATTATGCTTTTGATGTAAGAAATCTTCACCTAGCCTAAGTAACAATAATTTCCCCCTATTTTCTCATAGAAACTGTAGAAATTTCAATTTATAATGATCAATTTTGAACTAATTTTTATTTTATATTTTATTTATTTATTTATTTTATTTACTTTTTTTGAGACGGAGTTTCACTCTGTTGCCCAGGCTGGAGTGCAGTGGCACGATCTCGGCTCACTGCAACCTCTGCCTCCCAGGTTCAAGCGATTCTCCTGTCTCAGCTTCCTGAGTAGCTGGGATTACAGGCATGTGCCATCACGCCCGGTTAATTTTTTGTATTTTAGTAGAGACCGAGTTTCACCATGTTGCCCAGGCTGGTCTGGAACTCCTGAGCCCAGGCCATCCAGCCTCCTCGGCCTCCCAAAGTGCTAGGATTATAGGCGTGAGCCACCATGCCCGGCCCGTAACTTATTTTTAAATATGGTGTGAGGCGTGGAGCAAAGTTTACTTTTTTGCATGTGTTTAGCCAATTGTTCCCTCAACATTTGTTGAAAAGACATTTCTCCACTGCATTGTTTTACATCTTTGTCAAAAATCAGTGTATTTTTGGACTGTTGATTCTAACGTTCCATTGATGTTTGTCTTGATTTATTTTTTGGCCTTAAAACAATTTATTATCATCTCTCACGATATTGGGAGTTGGCCAGGCTCAGCTAGGCAATTCTTACTTGGGGTCTCTCATGCATTTGCAGTTGGATGATGGTTGGAGCAGCAATCTGGAGGCTCAAGGAGGCTGAAGGCCCCGTATGACTCCTTCATTTCCATATCTAGCACCTCGGTGGAGTAGGCTGGAACAGCTTGGGAATCATCGAGCTTCTAATTCTCTCCCTACTTTCTCTCTATGTGTCTAGTTTTCACTTCTCCACAGTATGGCATTCTCGGGAAAGTCAGGCTTCTTAGTAGTGGCTTAACCTAGAATGGCTTTTCCAAAAGCAAATGTTTCAAGAGACCCAGGCAGAAGCTGCAAAACTCCCTGTGACCTAGCTTACACATCCTATAAAGTTTCTTTTGCCATATTCTGTAAAGAAAGCAAGTCGCTATGGCCAGACCAGGTTCAAGGAGAAGAGTATGAGACTACCTAGTTATTTTGACTATGCTAGGTCCCTTCCATTCCCATTTGAATTTTATAATCAGTTTGTCAATTTCTACCAAAAAAAAAAAACCCTTATGAGATTTTGATCAAGATTGCATTGAATTTATGGATCAATTTCATGAGAACTTACAATTCAAATTATTTTAAGATCAATTTGGTGAAAATTTACACCTTAAAAATACTGAGTCTTCTGACCTATGAACAAAGTATACCCGTCTACTTAGTTTTCTTTAATTTCTTTCAGTAATTACATTATAATTCTCAATATATAGATCTTTCTATCTCTTGTCACATTTGCCCTATTTTATATGTTTTGACCCATTATAAATGGTATTTTTAAAATTTCAGTTTCCAGTTGTTCATTGCAAGTATATAGAAACATAATTGATTTCTCTACATTAGCCTTATATTCTATATTTTTGCTAAAGTCACATTTTTAGCTCTAGTAGTCTTTTTTGTAGAATTTTCTGCATACACTCTCATGTCATCTACAAATAAAGACAGCCTTTCTTCTTTATTTCCAAGCTTAATCTCTTTTGTTTGCATTTCTTGCTGTTGCACTGGATAGCACCTTCAGTACGATGTTGAATATAATTCGTGAGCGTTTCTGATCTTAAGAGGAAAATACTCAGTCTTTCACCATCAAGAATTATGTTATCTATAGGCTTTTCATAGATGCTCCCTTAACAGGTCGAAGAAGTTTCCATCTATTCTTAGTTTGCTAGATTTTTTATCAGGAATGTTTGCTGAGTTTTATCATTTTTTTTCTGTATCTATTGAGACATACAATCTACTAGTGCCATCATTTTACAAGCTCAAGTGAAGTGTAGGGCACTTACCTTTCTTTACATCCTGTTACCCTCTCTGGTTATAACACAATTGCTTAAATATTTTCTCTGCATACATTTAGGATCACATTAGATAGTTATAATTTGTACTTCATCTGTCACCATAATTTAGAAAACTCCAGAGAAGAAGGAAAGTCTATAGTACTTACCAATGTTTTTGCTTACTAGTATGTTAATATGTTCTTTCTTCCTTACTGATGTTCCAATATTCCTTCCTTTATTGTTTGCTCTTTGTTTAGAAAACTTTTTTTTAGCTGTTCATTTGTAGTACGTCTGCTGGTGACAGATACTCTTAGTGTTCCCTCTCCTGAGAATGTCTTGATTTCCATTTTATTCCTGAAGGACATTTTTACTGGAAAGGATCTTTCAGTTGGATATAGAATTCTGGATTGACAGTTTTTTCAGCACTCGAAAGTACTCTGGTCTTCCATGGTTTCGAATAAAATATGTCATATAGACTATCTATCTATCTATCTATGTATCTATGTATCTATCTATCTATCTATCTATGATGGTTAATATTAAATGTCAACTTGATTGGACTGAAGGATGCAAAGTATTGTTCCTGGGTGTGTCTGTGAGGGTGTTGCCAAAGGTGATTAACATTTGAGTCAGTGGACTGGGAGAGGCAGACCCACTCTCAGTCTGGGTGGGCACCATCTAATCAGCTGCCAGCACAGCTAGAATAAAAGCAGGCAGAAGAACGTGGAAGGACTTAACTTGCCGAGTCTTCAGCCTTCATCTTTCTGACATGCTGGATGCGTCCTGCTCTTGAACTCCAAGTTCTTCAGCTTTTGGACTCATGAACTTACACTGGTGGTTCGCCAGACTCTCACGAGCCTTCGGCCACCAACTGAAGGCTGCGCTGTCGGCTTCCCTGCTTTCGAAGTTTTGGAACTCAGACTGGCTTCCTTGCTTCTCAGTTTGCAGATGGCTTATTGTAGGACTTCACCTTGGGATCGTGTGAGTCAATACTCTTAATAAACTCCCCTTCATATATGCATCTATCCTATTAGCTCTGTCCCACTAGAGAACCCTGACTAATACACCATCTGCTTGTGTTTAGCTTTCAAGAGTTTGACTATGATGTGTCTTAGTGTGAATTTCTTTGGGTTTGTTATGTTTGAGATTTGCTCAGCTTCTTAAATCTCTAGGGTAAATGTCTTCTGCCAAATTTGGGAAATTTTGAGCCATTCTTTCTTTGAGTATTTTTTTAGTTCTGTCCTCTTTTCCTCCCCTTCTAGATTCCAGTGCTGCAGAAGCTAGGTCTTCTGCTATAGCCCAACTGGACCTTGAGGCTCTGTTAATTTTGATCTTCAGCCTACCTTCTCTCTGTTGTTCAGATTAGGTGTTTTCTACTGTCCTATCTTCTTGTTCCCTGCTTCTTCCTGGTGCTCTCTCTATTTTGGTGTTGAGCACCTCCACCAAAATTTTAAAAAATTTTGGTTACTTTATTTTTCAGTCTTGAAATTTCCATCTTCTGCTGTTTCTTTATATTTTATCTTTCTTTCCTGGGATTTCCTATTTTTTCATTTATTTCAAGAATGCTGTCATTGCTCTTTGAAGCATTTTTGTGATGGTTGCTTTAAAGCATTTGTCAGATAATTCCAACATCTCTGTCATCTCAGTGTTAGAATATATTGTCTTCTTTCCATTCTGTTTGTGGTCTTCCTGGAAAATTCATGAGCAATTTTCCATTGAAACCTTGACATTTGGGGTGTTATGTTAAGAGATTGGATCTTACTTTAATCTTCTGTTTTAAGTGGCTTTATCTGACAGTGCCCCAGTAGGAGAAGATGGTGGGGTAGGGGAGAGAAGTGGGAGTGATGAGGGAAGGGAGGGCACTGCCCCATTATTGTCAAGTGTGGGGGTAGGTGGAAGCCCAGGTCCCCCTCTTGGCCTCTGTTGACTCCTGAAGAAGGCTTCTCCCTCTTACTGCTTGGTGGGGTAGAAGTTCTGGCTCCCCACTAGGCCTCCCCCGATACCAACATGGCAGAAAGGGAGGAATGCCTCATTCCTGCTGGGTAGGGAGGGAAGTTCAGGCTCCCTTGATGTTTTTCGCTCCAACTGTGGGGGATCTTTCTACTACCAGGCAGGGGTGAAAGTCTCAGCTCCCTCCTCAGCCTTTCAGACACCACCCTGGTGGAGTTGGGGTGGGCAGGGTGGTTGGGGTGCCTTGACACAGGCTGGTGAAGGTAGAAGGTGGCCTTTCACCTGGCCTCTGTGGTTGGGGTGGGACGGTGGTATTTTAAGTGGTGTTTGGCTAGGGTGGAGCGGTTATTGCCTAAAGCTTCTCTGTCTTGCTGGGCTCCACTGTCCAGCTCCTTGGGTTAGAGAGAGCAGGCTTTTGTTGGGGCTTTCTTGGTCTCATTTGGAATTTCTGAGTTCAGTTTCTCCAACTCTGTATCTGGAATATACAAGACAGAAAGAAACCAGGGCACTCTCCACCATATTGTTCCTCCAGTCTGAAGATCTCTAGACAGTCTGTCTTCTCTCCATTTTTCAGAGTCTTCTTCTGCATGTTTTTTATATAACATCTACTCTTTTTAGTGGTGCTTAGCAGAAGCAATGGAACAAGTACGTCTACTGAAGCTTTCTGGAACAGAAGCTCCTTATTTCTTTTTTTGTGTACATTTCAAAAGAAGTTGCAAATATATGACCCTACACATTTCAGTATGCATATCATTAACTACAGCTCAATATTTGTTTATATTTTTCTTTTTCTTGTGTGAGATGAAAACTATACATACATTGCTGTCAGGCTTTCCCCAGGCATCAGAACTCACCAGACATCAGAATATACATCTTTGAGAGGAACCACAGAAATGTAATGTGCACGCTAAGGCTTTTACCCGAACATCAAAATGGAAACATCAGAGTATTCATACTAGAGAGCAACCTTACAATTGTAATGGATGTGGTAAGGCTTTTTAAGACATCATATGTTCAAAGACATAGAATCAACCAAAATGGCATCAGTGATAGACTGGATAAAGAAAATATGGTACATGTACACCATGGAATACTATGCAGCCATAGAAAGGAATGAGATCATGCCCATTGTAGGGACATGGATGGAGCTGGAAGCCGTTATCCTCAGAAAACTAACACAGGAACAGAAAAGCAAACACATGTTCTCATTCATAGGTGGGAGCTGAACAATGAGAACACATGAACCCAGGGAGAAGAACAACACACACTGAGGCCTGTTGCTGCAGGTGGGGGTTTAGGGGAGGGAGAGCATCAGGAAAATAGCTAATGCATGCCAGGCTTAATATGTAGGTGATTGACTGATAGGTGCAGCAAACTGCCATGGCACACATTTACCTATGTAACAAAACTGCAAATCCTACACATATACCCCAGAACTAAAAGTAAAATGAAAGAAAACAAATTTCAAAAAAAAGAAAATTCTATGTACATTGAAATATACAATTCTTACATGCACCATTTGATGAGTACCACTCACCCCTCTGTCAAGATACAGAACTATCACCCCACAAGTTCCCTCTTCCTCCTTCCCTGTCAAATCCCTTCCCCAGACAACTTGCAGGGACAAACCTTGTTTTGTTTTGTTTTTCACACCTCCTAGATTAGTTTCATCTTTTCTAGAATGCAGTATGAATAGAAGGGACATCATGCACTCTTTTCTGTCTGGCTTCTTTGTTTCAGCGTAATGTTTTTCATATTTACCCAGTTCCATAATTAATTCCTTTCTGTTGCTGAGTAGTATTCCGTTGTGTGCATATACCACCGCTTGTTGACACTTTCTTCTATTGATGGATATCTGAGATGTTTCCAGGTTTTGGCTAGTATGAATAAAGCCAAGGAGAGTCATTTTAATTTAGGACATTTAAAAAAATTGTGTGAATAAACTTTCATCTGAACGCAGGGTTCTGTGGTAATAATGTTTGAAAATGTCACCTCCAACTCTGACATGCTGAGTTTGTAATTTTCGTAAATAATATAAAAAGTCATTTCTTCATCCATTCATTTGTTTACTCAACCACTATTTAGTGGGCCTATTCTCTGCCAGGAATCATTCAAGGCTCAGTAGGGAAGAGAACAAATTGTAAGTCGGTCTGATGCAGCTGACATGCTAGTGAAGGAAAAGACAAAAACTTCAGTTAGCAAATATGTGTTATGAAGGAAAAGAAGCCAGGTAAGTGAGTAGGGTATTACAGTTGATCCAGAGGCAGGCAGGGTGTCATTTTAGGTCTGGAAGTAGGGAGAAGAACTTAGGGGAGATGATCAGGGGAGGGACTTATATGATTTGGATCTGCGTCCTCACTCAAATCTCACACCAAATTATAATCCCCAATGCTGGAGGTAGGGCCTGGTGGGAGGTGATTGGATCATGGGGACAGTTTCTTATGCTTTAACAACATCCCCCTTGGTGTTGTCATGATGAGAATAAGTTATCACAAGATCTGGTTGTTTAAAAGTGTATAGCATGTCCCTCTGTCTCTCTTCCTCCTGCTGTGGCCATGTGAAGATGCCTGCTCTGGCTTTGCCTTCTGCCATGAGTAAAAGTTTCCTGAGGACTCCCCAGCCATGCTTCCTGAACAGCCTGTAGAACTGTGAGCCAATTAAACCTATTTTCTTTATAAATTACCCAGTCTCAGGCATTTCCTTATAGCAATGTGAGAATAAACTAATATAGAAAATTGGTACCAAGAGTGGGGTGTTGCCATAATGATACTGAAAATGTGGAACAGCTTTAGAACTGGGTAGTGGGCAGAGGTTGGAGGAGTTTGGAGGACTCAGAAGAAGACAGGAAGATGAAGGAAAACTTGGAACTTTCTAGAGGCTTGTTAAATTGTTATGACCAAAATGCTGGTAGTGATATGAAGAGTAAAGTCTAGGCTGATAAAGTCTCAGATGGAAATTAGGGACATATTGGAAACTGGAGTAAGTTCACTTTTGTTATGCTTTAGCAAAGAGATTGGCTGCACTGTGCCCCTGCTTTAGGGATCTGTGGAACTTTGAACTTCAGAGTCATGATTTAGGGTATCCGGCAGAAGAAATTTCTAAGCAGCAAAGCATTCAAGATGTAGCCTGGCTGTTTCTAACAACCTATGCTTATTTGCATGAACAAAGAAATGATCTGAAATTGGAATTTATATTTAAAAGGAAAACAGAGCATAGAAGTTTGGAAAAGTTGCAGCCTGGCCATGTGGTAGAAAACAAAAACCAATTTTCAGGGGGAGGAATTCATGCAGGCTGCAGAAATTTGTATGACTAAAAAGAAGGCAAGTACTAATAGCCAAGACAATGGGAAAAAGGCCCTGACATCATTTCAGAGAGCTTCATGACAGCCCATCACATCATAGATCCAGAGACCCAGGAGGGAAGAATAGTTTCAGGGGCCAGAACAAGGGTCTCTACTCCCCTGCACAGCGTTGGGACACTGTTCCCTGCATCCCAGCTGCTACAGCTCCAGCTGTGGCTAAGAGGGCCCAAGGTACAGCTCTGGATGCTGCTTCAGTGGATGCAAGCCATAAGCCTTGATGGCTTCCATGTGGTGTTAAGCCTGTTAGTGCACATAGTGTAAAAGTTGAGACTTCGGAGCCTCCACCTAGATTACAGAGAATGTATGGAAAAGCCTGGATGTCTAGGCAGAAGCCTGCTACAAGGTTGGAGCCCTCATGGAGATCCTTTACTAGAGCAGTGCAGAGGGGAAATGTAGGGTTGGACCCCCCACACCGAGTTCTCTTTAGGGCACTACCTAGTAGTACTGTGAGAAGAGGGCCACCATTCTCCAGACCCCAGAAAGGTAGAGCCACAAGCAGCTTTCACCCTGTGCCAGCCCATGAGAGCAGCTGTGGGGGTTGAACCTTGCAAAGTCACAGTGGCCAAGCTGCCCATGACTTTGGGATTCCACCCCTTGCACCAGCATATTCTGGATGTGGGACATGGAGCCAAAGGATAATATTTTGGAGCTTTAAGGTTTAATGACTACTCTGCTGGGTTTTGGACTTGTGTGGGGCCTGTAACCCCTTTCTTTTGGCTGATTTCTCCCTTTTGGAAAGGGTATATTTACCCAATGCTTATACTGCCATAGTATCTTGGAAGTAACTAACTTCTTTTTGATTTTACAGGCTCATAGGTAGAAAGGACTTGCTTTGTCTCAGAGGAGACTTTGAACTTTAAACTTTTGAGTTAATGCTGAAATAAGTTAAAAGACTTTGAGGGACTGTTGGGAAAGCATGATTGTATTTTGCAATGTGAGAAGGACATGAGATTTGGGGAGGAGCTGGGGCAGAATGATACGGTTTGGTTATGTGTCCCCACCCAAATCTCATGTTGAACTGTAATCCCCAGTGTTGGAGGTGGGACCTGGTGGGAGGTGATTGGATCATGGGGGTGGTTTCTTATGGTTTAATACCATCCCCCTTGGTATTGCCATAGTGAGAGTAAGTTATCACAAGATCTGGTTGTTTCAAAGTGTGTAGCACCTTCCCCCTCTCGCTCTTCCTCCTGCTCTGGCTATGTGAAGATACCTGCTCTGGCTTTGTCTTCTGTCATGAGTAAGTTTCCTGAGGCCTCCCTAGCCATGCTGTGTGTACAGCCTGTAGAACTGTGAGCCAATTAAACCTCTTTTCTTTACAAATTACTCAGTCTCAGGCATTTCTTTACAGCAATGTGAGAATGGGCTAATACAGGGACCTTTTAGGAGGAATTCAGAGGAGGGTTCTTGGAGAAGGTAAGGTTGGAAGAAGGTACAAAGCAAAAAGCTTATACCTTTAAATCATCTTCATTCCTCATAATTCAGCACACTTCAGAGGCAACTTCAAAGTCACCTGTTGATGGTAGTGAAGACCCAAGGCTCAGAGAGGGAGCAATTGGCCCTAGGGTTGCATGATGAGTCCTCAGTGGCAAGGCCGAGATTAGAGGTCTGTATTCAACATTCAGCTGTTGATGGATAGAACTCCTCCTTTGCTTCCTAAGGAGGGCTTCAATCCTGTCATGGCCCTGCACTTCCTCGATTCACTGTCAACTCTCTCCCCACTTCTTCAGGTGCTTCCCCATGGGAAATGGCAGCATAGTGTTAGAAAGCCACATCCATACTATGGCTTCTTGAGGATTTCTGGTTTGTGTGTCTTTGAGCAAGTCCTCCCCTGATGTTGGAGGATTCTTACCCCTGAAGTTGGGCAAGGAGTGAAATCTTGATGGTGGGACATCCACTCACATGTCCTTTGAGACTTGTCACGTTTGTCATCATGTGCTTAGCACAGCTGCCTTTCATCTGCAAATACAGCCTGGGAGCTGTTTATGTTTTATCTAATTTAATTCTTATAACAATCCCATGGGGTTGTTAGGTAGTACAGTGCTCTCTCTGTTTTTACAGATGGAAATCTGGAGACTGAGTGAGGTTGAGTAATTTGCCCGAGGTTGGCAAGAGGCTAAAGCAGAATTCTAAACCAGATCTGTTTGATTCTGATGCTCTTGCTTTTAGCCACAATGTTTTAGCATCTGTTCGATTCTGAACAGATGGACAGAATTTGCAGAGGTCAGAGGGAGGTTCTAGAATAAAGCTGTTCTCTAGTTTACAGGAGAGAAATGGAGACAGTGATACACCTGTGCCAGTTCTGGGATGTGTAGCTGGGAGGGAAGCCTTCTGTGGACCACCACGTAGGAGTGAGAGCATGGCAGGATATGACAGGAGGAGCATGGGTTCTGGAATTGAAAAATCCCGTGTTCAAATCCACACTCCACCACAAATCCCACAAATGGAGGACTTTTGGACAAATTGTTGAAGCCTTCCAAGCTTCCATTTTCATGTCTGTAAAATGGGATAATAGTGGTATCTCCCTAGTGGGTTGCTGGTTTTAGGTACAGTGAGATAATGCAAATGAAGTACTTAGATAATACCAGGCTCACAGTAAATGCCTAATAAATGCTGGCTATTGTTTTTATTCGCTATTGTTCTGAAAAGTGGCAGGCACTACAGACATAGAAAGTGCAGAGAGTGGAAAGACAACAATGCATTTTAGGGCCAGGCAGCCCAGAGCTGCCCATGCTGGCATCTTGCCCAGAAGTGGGAGTGATCTCACAGAGCCCAGGGCCTTGCAGGAGAATTTTTACAGACACCCAACTTCCTGCATCAGTGGGATCGAGTGATCTCTGGAGTGCCTTCCAACTTGGAGAGGTCATTTCAAGTCTCTGCAACGGTAGCGATGATGGTTCCAGCAAGGGAGGGAGAAGGGGCTTCTACTGGCTCTTGGACACTCCAGCTGTCATTTTTGGGAATGTGCTCACCTGCCCCAGAGGGAAATAGATGATTGAGAAAGGAGGCAACCAGGAGACTTAGGCTTTACCAACAGTCACCTACTAGCTCCGGTGCGTTTGCCACAGACAGCAGGCCAAGGCCAGTGTCATGGCAGGTTAGGGTGTCCTGCACATTCACTGTACCAATGAGCGGTATTTTGCAAACTCATTATAAACAGATTACATTTCTTATCCTAATGTGGCTATTGGCTACCTGCCCATGAATTTTAGCCTCCAGGAGAAAAACAATTGCTTGAGCTGAGTGTTCTCTGCTGTTACTTTCCATACATTACTCAGGGCTCCTTCCAGTTCCCCCAACCCTTAATCTCTCTCTCTCTCTCTCTCTCTCTCTCTGTCTGTCTCTCTGTCTCTCTGTCTCTCTCTCTTTCTCTCCTCTCTCTCCTCTCTCTCCATCTTTTTCCTTCTTCTTTTCAGAAAGTCCTCTTTCATCTTGGGCATAACTAGAAAATCTGGAAGCTGTGCTTCCTGCCATGCATTAGCCAACAGGGTCCTTTCCTCCCAAGCCAGGGAAGAAAGCACGAAAACCAATGTCCAGGCTGGGCTTCTCAGGGTCCACAGCATCACAGGCAAAGGAAGTAACTGTTTCCATGTCTGCCGATGGATCCACACACATTTCGCTGGGCATTTCTCTGCCCCAGGAAGCAGCGCTGCTTACCACACTGGGCACCCAGATGTCTGGTCTTGCATGGCAGGCAGCCTCTTTCTCCTGGCCTTTTCTTGTCCAAAAAGTCAGAGGAGCAGGCAAGTTCCAGAATGGGATTCCAGGCAGACCAGGAGACTAGGAGTGCATGTGGGCAACAGCAAGGGGATGCATCTGTCTGCATGGTGTCCATGTGTTCATGTGCACACCTGTGTATGCGCTCCCCCAGACTTACACACACTAGTGCACACACGCTCACACAGGTTCATGCACGAGAGTAGCTCCAAGCCTCTCGCTCAGCACTTTGCTATTAATAGCTCACTTTTCTAAAAAGGTCTGCTTAGCCATTTGTAAGAATAACCACCACTGCCTGTGTGACAGCCCAGGCCCCCGCAGGGAGGACAGGGCCAGCCCTCTGCTAGGACTGTCTGACCGCCTGCCTCACGTTAGGATCCAGAGGGAGGGCCAAGAGGAGAGATGAAAACCCTCCCTGAGTGGCCAGGGAAGCCTCCAGTGCCTGTACTCAGGGACAAGGGAACTCACTGGTAATGTCTGTGGGCAGTTGGCCAGGCTCCTGAGAGCCAAGATGCCACCTTCTTCACAGTGACAGCAGGGAGCATGCTCCATGAAACCAGAATGAGCCTACTCTCCACTCTGGGGTCCTGCTGTAAAGCCAAGAAGCAGAGAGCCAAGCTAAGCCCACCAGGAGCTTGGCACAAGGCTCTCACCCACAACTGCTCGCTGATCCAAAAGACAGGCTCTGAGGCTGGAAATTCAAGTGTGTTGGTGCTGTGACGGAACACACAGCCATCATGCACTTGTGTCCCTGGCAGCCGCAGTCGGGCCTGAGAGGGCCCAGTGTCTGTGGGTGTTTGTATTTAATTGCGGTAGGTGAGAAGGGCCAATGGTTGGGTTTTATTTCAAAACAGCTTTAAGGAGAAGTAACATTAGGTGGCCCAGAGCTGTGAAATGTGCCCTGGTCATAAATGCTTCACCATCAATTAACACCTCCGGAATACCTAAGAGTTGCCAGCAACTTCCCATCCAAATAACATCTTAAACTTTCCTCCACCCCACGCTGCCCATTCCCTCGCAGGCAGGCCTGCATGGTTTGATGATGACTGCTCGCACTGCTGGCCCTATCTGTATAAAAGTCCAGACAGTTGGGCCGTGAGGGGAATGCCCACCTCAGAGTAGCTTAAGAAAGAAAGATATTGGTGTACTTTGGAAAAGCTAATGGCGTCATTAAACTCATTAGACATGGGGCTATTTACTCCATGTCTCTGCTTCACCTTCCTAGGAGCTGGCTGTCTTTGAGGGGCCCCTCGCCAGGAGGTGCTGGGAAGTGGCTGCCAGCAGTTCGGTGCACAGCCTGTCCTCTCAGCAGCCCAGGTGACAGGTGTCTTGGGAGTGGCAATGATGAGACCAGCTGCTCATCCTGGGCTGGTCATTGTGACTGAGACATGGGGTGGGCTGGTTAGTGTTTCTGAGCCACTTGTCCACCTCTGGATCTGGCAGTTCCACCTACACAGTGTCGGGCTAGGCGTGGGAGCATTCTGGGCCAGGATAAACGGGATTGGATCCTGAATAGTGGGAATAGCAGGTGTCCCCCTCCATGTGCCTGGGTCCAAGACTGCTCTGCTCTGGAACTTCTGCACCTTCCGAGGTATAAGTTGCAGTGCTACCCTTGCTGAACCTACAACCCTGTTCAAGTGACTTAACTTCTCTGAGTTGCAAACGAGGATATTGAAAGAACCTTCTGCACAGGGCTGTTGTGAGGATTAACTACAATAATACAAGAGTATCTGGCCCTTGCATTCAGCAACTCACCGCTTACTTGTTCAACCAGGTAAAAAGGTTCTGATCTCAGTGTTGCAGGACAGAAAGACCTCCTGCTCTGTAGCTGCAGGTATGACCCGGCATGGAAAAAATTGCAGGAGTAAGACAGGCAGGAAGAGCAACTAAGAAGGTGGCAGGCACCTGTATAAGATGCCTTGAGGCCATGGGCATGACCGTTCACAGAGCTAGTCCCTCAAGCAATGCGTTAAATCTACTGAACTGTGATGAAGCAACTTCTGGGTGAATTTTGTCCTGCTACAAGGTGTCGTGGAATGGCAAGGTGGCAGATCTCAGAAGTGGATCCAATGTTTGTTTGTTTTTTAGGTAAAGCAGAACATTCCTGGGGATGGTGTCAAACTCCCTTCCATACTGTTGAGTCTGCTGATGATTACACTGGCTCCTCCTCTTTGCCCCATCATTTCACAGCTTCCCATCTTAAAGAGGAAGAGAAAGGAAGGAGGGAAGGAAGGAAGGAAGGAAGGAAGGAAGGAAGGAAGGAAGGAAGGAAGGAAAATATTAATATTTTGAGTTTGAGCATCTTTCAAAGGAAGGAAGGAAGGAGGGAGGGAAGGAAGGAAAGAAGGAAGGAAGAAAGGAAGGAAGGAAGAAAGGGAAGGAAGGGAGGGAAGAAGGAAGGAAGGAAAGGGAAAGAGGGAGGGAAGAAGAGAGGGAAGGAAGTTATCAAACCCAAACTCTGTGCAGGGCTGGAGATGTCTCCATGGGACCTCTAGAATAGATAGGTTCTTGCCTGTTCTCCTGGTGGATGGAGATGCCCACTAGTAGCTGTGAGAGTCTCCCTGAAGGCCTGATTGTGGCTCCAAGTTCTGTAGGACTCATTAATCTTTTTTCCCTAAAGGGTCTTGCCATTGAGAGGCAGGTGATGTACTGTTTCAGAAAACAAAATTGGGACATGTCCTGATGTGACATTCATCAAATATATACAGATAGGTGTCACAGCCCCCCAAAAAGCTTATCTCTTCTAGGCCACACATGGCTATTTCCTCCAACTGTGTCAGATATTACAAAGTTTCTAGCAATCAAAACAAGCCAAATGTCATTCTCAGGACCCGCTGGAGGATTTTTTTGCTTTGTTTTGGCTTTGTACGGTATCCATACCATTTTTCAAATTCTTTTGTCCTTATCTATTTTGTTTTTTCTTTAAAAAAAAAAATCACCTATAATCCCATCACCAGACAAAACCACTAGAAAGAAACCAACATTTTAGCCATGTTTTTCTGTATACAAAAAGTATGTGTGGAATTTTTCATTTTAATATTGGGACCATGACATCTATCACACTTTTTATTAGGAAATGGCCTTCAACAATACACATTTAACAATATGCTTGATGTCTGTGTAATATTTCATCTTACAAATATATCATGATTTATTTAAGCATTCCCTGATTGCTTGCTTCTAACTAGAAAAAACAATTTTGCTAAGTGTCACCACTGGGCTAGAGTAATCTCAGCCAATCCTCCTAATAGCGCAGTGAGACCAGAGTTATGATAATCTTCAGTTAATGGATAAGGGACATGATAGTGTGAAAGGATAAATAAACTACCCAAAGACAACTAGCTAGTGAGACCAACATGGACAGTCAAGCCCAGTGCATGTAATTTGTGCTCCCCTGCACTGTTGCTCATATCCTTGCTGGACCCTTGCATACATGATCTTCTTAGTCATCTTGAAAGAGAAATGTTAGCTTACTGTTTTTATTTGCATTTCTTTGGTTGCTTTTGAGTTTGAGCATCTTTCCATTTCTTATAGACCATTTGCATTTGTTTTTCTACAAAATGCCTGTTCATGGCTTTTGCCCATTTTTCTGTTAGCTTTGTTCTCTGTATACACACATGTATATTATTAGTCCACTATCTGTCATGTAAATTCCCCAGTTTTCTTCTTGCCTTTTAATTTTGTTATGGTCATTTAGGACTAAGAAGTTTTAAGTCTCGTATGCTTACCAATATTTAATCTATGACTATACCCATTATTTTTATGCTTAGAAAGTTTTCATTCCTATCAAGTATAGATAAGTGTTCAGTTCTACTATTTTATTTTGACTGTGCAGTGTGTTCATTTTTGGCATTTAATTAATTAATCTATCTGGATGTTATCATTAGTTTCCTTCTGAAAAAGTCAGTCCAGGCCAGGTGTCGTGGCTCACACCTGTAATCCCAGCACTTTGGAAGGCTTAAATCCAGGAGTTCAAGACCAGTCTGAGCAACATGGCAAAACCCTGTCTCTATCAAAAATACAAAAATTCGCCAGGAGTGGTGGCACATGCCTGTGGTCTCAGCTACTCAGAGGATAAAGTGGGAGGATTGCTGAAGTCTAGAAAGTTCAGGCTGCAGTGAGCCATGGTTGCACCACTGCACTCCAGCCTCAGTGGCAGAGCAAGACCCTGTCTCAAAACAAACAAACAAACAAACAAACAAAGGCAGTCCAGATGTACTGGAACAAGCTTGTGTGGGATGGCTACACTCATTTCCTGTTCTAACACACCTGTTAACTGGATGAGCTCCTATATCCTCATCCAGGTGCCAGGTCTGCCCCACCTGGTACTGGCATGAGCCCTATGGGGAGCATACCAGCAGAGACATTCTACTTCCACTGAGACAAAATAAAGCCACATTGACTTTTAGTATTCATATTATCAACTGACATTAAACCCATGGCAACTAAAATCTCCAGTTTTTTTTTTTTTATTCTGGGGGTGAGGGTACAACTTTTAGAGAAAATATCTCTCCCTAAGACTGCCAATCACTCTAAATTTGCATCTAACACTTCCACATAACTTTATCTACTGAGTAGGCAGCATTTACCATCTGCTGTTTCATCTTGCAGCATAATTTTCTTTTATATTCCCAGGTGTGAAAATATTCAAACTGACCCCTAATTTTCAGCTTTCAGAGCTATCTGCTACTTCCCAGGTCACTTTGGTTTTTAAGTTCTTTCACATGCTGTTGTTGGACATCTGGGTTATTCCCAAGTCTTGTTTTCATATAGGCAGCTGTCAAGTCAAGATAGCCATGGCTCTGCCTGGCATGTTCTTTAATGTTGCATTTTTATTTTTATTGTTTTATTTTATTTTTCTTGGAGAGAAGAGTTTCACTCTGTTGCCCAGGCTGGAGTGCAATGGCACGATCTTGGCTTACTGCAACAGATCTTGACTTACTGTAACCTCCGAGTCCCAAGTTCAAATGATTCTCCTGCCTCAGCCTCCCAAGTATCTGGGATTACAGGCACCCACTATCACGCCTGGCTAAATTTTGTATTTTTAGTAGAGATGGGGTTTCACCATGTTGGCCAGGCTGGTCT
>NW_012116888.1:1599231-1617549 GCF_000951035.1 Colobus angolensis palliatus
GAACTGCTGACCTCAGGGGATCCACCCAACTTGGCCTCCCAAAGTGCTGGGATTACAGGTGTGAGTCACTGTGCCCAGCCGCATTTTTAATATTCAGTGTTTTTCTTGACATATATTCCAACTAAATTCTTATGAGTGTTGTTGGTTTGACCTCATATTTGGTCCTATTGAAATGAATTTGGATCATTCATGATTTGGTTCTTTATTGCATTCATTGTCCTTCTTGGCTTCTGGTTACCCACACATTAGACACAAGTGCCTTTGGCATCTTTTTTCAAATCTACAGATGAGGAAACTGAGTCCTAGAATGGTGGAGTGATTTGATGAATATTGCAAAACTATAATGGGGAGATGAGATGGGGATCCAAGTCTTGTTCCTCCAAAGACAGGGCACCAGGCAGTGTAGAGGTGGCCAGTACCAGAGCAACAGCCTAATGATGCTATGTGTGTCACACACGCAGCTCACTCAATCCTGACCACAACCCCTACTGCTTTGATTCCTGCCCCATCAGTAGCAACTGAAAGGACATCTCCAAATTCACCTTCAAGGACACTGTTAAGGCTAGGTCAGTGGAAGCTGGGCCAGTGGAAGGACATGACCCCTGGCGTGGTCCCCCTTCATAAGACTTCACAGTTCATCATTTCATTTGGGCATCGTTTTACAATTCACTAGGAATCCCTCTTATCTTATTTTCATCTGGTCCATATTCCTGCATTTCAAAAACAAGACTGTTCTGAAAAACTGTCAGCTGCTTGCTGAGGTTATTTTTGGTATATAGTATTTACCAGAGTCACCTGGTCAGCATTAATCACCCCATCATGAAAGACTCATGGTTGTTTGGGGGGTATTGAACCCATGTTGTACCCTATATTTTTTTGAAATATTTTCAATCCAGATGGTCAATAGTTCTAGAATATTCTCTCAGGGATTGCCATCGAGCAATTGACCGTTTTTACAAATGTTGGAAATGTACCATTTGCCCAGGAAAGGGCTTCCCTGTGTTAAGTCACTGTGCTGCTGCCAGGTCATCGAAGAGTTTTCATTGTTAAACTCATGTAGGGCATCCAAGCACCGCCTTGCTGCCTTCTTACCAGGCCAGGGGTCCACCTTTTGGAAGAGCATCTCTCTAACTAGAAAGGAGAGACATGAGGTTGAAATTGCTTGGCTCTGCCTCCTTTTTTTTTTTTTTTCCAAGTGTCTACATTTTAGCATCTTCCCTGTGCAATCCCTTTCTTGTCCTACTCTTCAAATAGCTTTGAAAACCCTTCTGAGATGGCGGGCCTGTTTGCAGCCTCTGCTTGGTGTGGGCTTTTGGTTTCCCAGTGTGGTGCTCACAGGTTCAGGCCCCCCTACCCTGGTATTTTCCTTGACTCCGTGTCTACTTCTCATCTTCTGGGTATCCCTTTCGTAAAGTCTGAGATCACCAGTGGTCACCCTGTGTGGCCCACATTGGATTTTTCTAGCTATTTCCTCTTTTTGGTCCTCACTGGGTTTATTCAGGATTATTTACTACACATATGCAGAATTTGGGGTTTCCCCCTAATCTCTTTTCTCATTTGGGATCTGTGTGTGTTCAGACTCCCTAGCCCCAGCCTTCCAGGTTAATATTGTGTGGCGCTAGGACGTTAGTGTCAGTTTCTTCAATTTGATATAATAGTGTATGAGAATAGAATTTACCTCCTGGAGCTGTTATGAGGATTGTAGGAAATAGTGCTTAGTTTTGGTTAGTATTAATATTATTATCTACCTATTCCTGACACATTTTGTGGTTATAAGTGACAGAAAACTGCCTCAAACTGGCTTAAACACAAAAAGAGAATCTATTGCTCAGAGACGTTTCCCCTAGGAATTACCATCAAGCAACGTCAAAAGGTAGACCTGGCTTTCGGCACAGCTGGGTTCACAGCCCTGGTAATGTCCCCAGGCCTCAGGATCTGTCCATCTGCCTCCTCTGATGCTCTGTGTGGAAGAAGGAAGTGGCACAGCAGCAGCCTCCAGCTTGGCAGAGCCATGGTGGGGAGCAGGACCCCAGCGCTTAGGTTTGGCTTCTATCCCAGCAAACTGGTGCTCTGCCAAATTGAATTTGGAAGACTTGCTTTCCCAGAGAAGAGAGCACATGAGCCTTCCTGACTGCTAGTGATATTGCGGACACAAACTGGACACCTCCTCCACTCTGTAGCTAAGGGGCAGCTCGGCCTTTCAATGCAGCTCTTTTCTATCAAGGGAGACCCCACCAGAATTGAGATGGGTAACCCCGAGCCTTGTACGCAGGTGCCTGCTTTTACACCCTCATTCATCTCGGTCTGGACATTCCTGACCTTGACTCTTGCCTGCGACATCCTCTGCACTCCTCCATGTGCTCCACTCAGCTCGCTCCTGAGAGCTGGTAATTAATCGGCCTTGTCTTTACCCTCTGACCCCACCGAGCCTCCCATATGGGTTTCCACACCTGGCAACTGACCTTGGAGTTACTCCTAACTTTGTCCCGCAGGCCTGCTGGATTGGATTTTATGTTTGCTTGCTAACTTCTCTGACTCTTGACCTAGTCTGGTTACTTGCTGTGGTTGTGCGTGACACCTCTGTGTTATTCACAGTGCTGGGCATTGCTTTTTCAGCAGCCCGAAATCCACTGCCTCTTCCTTCCCCAATTCGATGTCCTTTTGTGGCACTACCTCTCTCACTGGGCACCGTCTTCATGGTAAATCCGAGTGCTTTTCCCCCTGCATGGAAGTGGAAAGGTGTCCACAGTGTCTCCTCCCTTGCCCTAGGGAGGTCCTGAGCTGAGCTGAGCTGAGTGGTCTCAGGAGGAGGTACAGCAGGCTGTTTGTTCCCTGCAGAGGCACTTGATGGTGGCACGCTCTTGTCCCGGTTGAACCTGGTTCTCCAGCTCAGAATCCAGCACCCCTGTTGACCTCACAAGCTCCTTCATAGCTTCCAATTCATTCCCTTCTCTGCTTGAGTCAGCGAGAGTCATTCCTGCTGCTTTCAAGAGTCCTAGCTCATATTCCTGTGCTGTGCTTCATCTTTCCTGGCTGTGTAGATTTACTTGGGCTCTTTTCACTCCTCCTTCTGAAGTTACCGATTGCACTTTTTCTGGTCTCACGGGCTGGCCTCCTGCAGCGTGCTCTGCTCTTCCCAGCTTTGGGCCAGCACATCCTGCTTCCTGCCAAGCCCCCGCTGTTCTGAGGTGGATCTGGGCTGCAGTCCAGGAGACAAAGTTCTCCACTGTGACACCATCTACATGCCCAGATGTTCCCTCCATATACTTCCTCTTTCTCCTTTTCTTTTCCAAACTCACAAACTTCAAGTGAGAGAAGGAATGAAAACACAACCTGTAACACCAATTCCTCCAATTTCCTCCCCAGAACTTCAAAGTAAACAGAAATGTATTGGGCTTAGACTGGGACTTATGGATGATCAGATTTGGAAGAAGCCTTAGAAACCATCACCAGCCTTCACTCCGGTGCTGTCTCTGATCATTTGGCTGTGGCTGACTGAGTTGTCACATCTGGGCACAGGAAGAAAAGTGCTGGGAGTGATTCCCAGTGTCTGCGTGGATGGGGGAAGGGAGAGTGACAGCATATGAGCTGGTTATTTGCCCATCCTCCAACAACCTGCTGTGTACTTTACAAAATGGGGACACTGAGTCACACATATATCACGTTGTCTAAGGACACACAGGAAGCCAGGGCAGATTTGGGGGTAGAATCCAGGTTGTCCAGCCTTCTCTATCAACAACAATGACTTCTCTTCCCGCTGGAATTCACTCTCATAGGGTGTCATCTAAGTCTGCTTCCTGACAGCATGTGTGTCTCCCGGTCTGTGATGTCAGTGCTATACTCAGCCACCTCTCTACATGACGGTGTGGCATAAAAGGGAACCTGCTGGTGCCTGTGGGACTGGGGCTAATCCTCTGGGACGACTTTCAGAATCACAGTTCTTCTTCCCCAGGACAAGAAGGTGGTATACAGCCAAGGAAGGGTGGTCCTGGGCTCTGCAGCCACGGAGCTCCAGGGTTTGGAAGGTACCGTGGAATCTCACTCCTCAGTTTGGACTTTTTGTCAAACTGCAGCTGGAAAAAAATTAGAAATTGCTGCTCCAAATGGAACATACTCCATTTCATTCCAAATGAGAAGTAAACAAGTAGACGGGTGAGCCTCCCCAAAATGATAAAACTCCTCACACTTAAGACGAGAAGTCAGTTCAAGTGCAGTCCTGGCGTGACTCATTGGGGCTTGCTGCAGGAACATAGAGGCGAAATGTCCTCATCCTGCCTGTGGAAGCCAGCTCCTTATTTTAAATCCCATCCTGCTTGACTGTCAAAGTCAGACAGAGCCTTCCTCAAAGCTGAAATGCACGCACAGAATTAGAAGTCCCTGCGGGAGCAAGCTCACTCTGGTGAGAACCTTGCAGAGGAGACAGCTCCAGGGGCCAGCGGCTGCCTGCAAACACTTGCTGAGCAAGCCCCTGGGAGAGGGGCCTTTCTCCCAGGCCAGGAACGCCAAAGTGGGGTTTCCTGATAAGGAACACAGAACTGCTGTTTCTTGGAGAGGGAGTTCACATGGACTGGGATCCATTCTCAGGCTGGGCCTTAGTAGTGGGACAGCATCCTGTTTTATTAAAAGCCTGTTGCTGGCAGGGAAAGCCGTCTGCCTGCTGAGTGGGCAGGGGCCCAATATTGCTGTGGGCAATTCCAAGCCAGTACTGGGAGCTGACATCAAACCAGGAAAGAACACGACTGTTTTTAGCTGATGTAGCAGTACATTTTCTTTCTTTCTTTCAGTCTTTTTTTTTTTAATAGTTCTATTGCCTGGTTTCACTGTGTACATTTTGCATGTGCAGGCACGCGTGTGACATCCTGTACGCAGCTACCGCCGGGGTTCACTCGGAGATGAGCCCGCCCCACTTATTCTCCCTTTCTCCCTCCTTTTCTCACCTCTCCCTCTTCCCATCCTTCCCCCACTGACCTCTCCAGCTCTAAAACCCCTGATAGACATAAAGAACAGAGGGACACCCAGGCTGTGGCCTGGGGTTATTTACAGGGTTGGGGTGGGTGAGAGAAGAAAAACAGACTGCTTTGTTTATCTTTTGAGTCTTGAAATTAGAAAAAATGCACTCATTTCCAAGGAAGCCTTATTTGTAGGATCCCCCAAAATTTGAAAAAAGTAAAGGGAGATTCACTTCAAAAGAAACTAGGGGAAAAGCTGTTTTCTTTGTTAGCTGTCTTGTTCATTATTCTTATCTTATTTAAAGTTAGGTTTGTTGAAGGCAGGCAAAGGTAGTCACTTTTTCATATTTTTATTACATTCTTACTTTCTTCCTCCATTGCCTTATCAGTTAAGAGGGCAAATAATATTTCAAGAGACTGATAGAATATGTTCTGCACTCTGCTCATTTCATGGCTCTCTGGGGAATTGGGGTTTTTGTAAACTTTTATAATCACATTTTCTGCTGTGGTTATAGATGACTCTGAGAGTCTTCCATTCATGCTGTAAATTAAAGTGACTCAAATTGCTTCCACTTTTACAAATAAAAAAAAGTGCTTCTATACAGATTTTTTAACAATTAAAAAAAAAGTCATTTTAACACTCTGGTTGGTTGCCTGTACATGATTTTTCTGACTTTTCTTAAAATTTGGAGTGAACAGCTCCCATGTCAAATATAACATGTTAACTTACTGGCTTCTTTTTAACTCTGCACTCAAGCAATAAACTTTTCATGCAGAGCCAGAAAATGGTACATGTTGTGAACTTTTTTTTTTTTTAAAGATAGAGTTAGTGGTAATAAAGGGATTTCAGAAAAAACAATGTACTTGAAAATGTGTTACTTCACGTTAGAACATTCAATTTTATCTTAAGAATATAAATATTCAATTTTACCACATTAGTCTTTGTACTGAGGTAAGCCAAAAATAATGTAAACTGACAATTTTTTGCTATACATTCTAATATTTTACATATTTATAGGAGTTTTCCAAGTCATGATATATCATATAAGGCACACAAAAAAAGAATGACATAAATCATGTTAAGTGCAGTCTACTTTCTCCTGAGCTATATCTTTAAGACAAAAGATATTTAACAAATTGAACTTGTGTTTTGGGGGAGGGTCCACTCTCTGGTTACTTGAGAGAAAACCAGAGGATTATCTTTGTGGTGAAGGAAAGTGTATAGAAGGTAGTATTTTTTTTTTTTCCTTTTATAAAGGGGTAGGGCTCTATCTGTTGGTGCAGTGTTCTGCCTTTTGTGTTTTTTTCTGGTTAATTTAAAACATTAGCTCCAAGTTTTTAATATAGTAGTTTCCCGTGAGTCACTGGGCTGAAAGCCCATCCTATCTGTGTCAGGCAAGGGTCCAAGACAAGAAACAAGTAGAACACAGATATAAGAAGGCTTTATTTGTGCGGCTAAACATTGATAATTAGGAAAGTTCCAGTTCTTCTATGGTAGTTTATTTGTAGATAAATGTAGTTGTAACCTTTCGGTGCCAAAGGAAAACCTCCTCATTCAAGACAGGGGATACGGAATAGGAAGAGCTCAAAGAAAACACAGTTTTCTGTGTTACAGATAAGTATTTACATTACCAATCAACTTTTGGTTCAGGAAAGAAGTGATAACCTGTTTAGGTTTTTAAAAGGAATTCAATATCCTGTTGACTAAATGCAGAGCAGGTTCAGAGGAAGATGACTGTTGAATAACGCAATTGATTCCTTCCAAGAAAGCATAGGGTGTAGTTTTTATTACAGGGAGTGCCATTGATAGTACTTTTTCTGCTTTCTGGAAAATCACCCAGGAAATAAAATTTGTTTTAAACATTATTTTTAAAACAGGCTCTGCCGACTTCCAGTTCTGGAACAAGATGATTAAGCTCATTTTTCCCTGCTCTGCTCCTCTAAATACAGCTAAGTACCTTGGAAACTATTCAGCAGACAATGATAAAGAACTCTGAAAGCCAGAAGAAACAAAGGTGTACTTGCAAGAAACCTCAGGGCTTGAGAAACAGCAACATGGTAAGTTTTCTAAGTTTCCTTTTCATCTCCCATATACCCTGGGCTATGCTGGAATCACCAGCAGGCACAGACAAAATGACAACAAAACAGCAAACCCCCAAGAACATCCTGTTCTCTTTGGCCAAAGTTCAGGGAAGGGGAACCCCAACAGAGACCCAGTAGGAAGCTCTAGCCCCTGTTTTGTACAACCCAGGGTCCTTGCAGAGAGATTCATCTGCCAGCAGCAGCAGCAGCAGCAGCAGCAATAGTAGCAGCAGCAAAGCCCTGGGCGGTCCTGGCCCCCAGTCCATGACTTAGACACCAGCACATGGCCTGATTCACCCACAGAAGCAGCCACCGTGAAGCGCGCTGTGTCTCCCCAGACTCCATCCAGTGGCATAAAGAGACCCGGGCTCTGCAGCTTCCTCCCCATCATGGAAGGCTGCCCATCTACAGAGTTTCCAAACATAATAAGCACTAAGGAAACAACAAACGTGATATGCTGAAAAAAGAAAATCACAATTAAATCCAAATGAAACACTAAAAAATGTCCAAGTAAATAACAGGAAGGCAAGAAAAAAGAAACAAAAACATGATAAACATAAGGATCAATCAGATAACAAATATTAATAATAAAATATCAGACTTAGCCCTAATATATCAATAATTATCTTAAATGTAAATATTCTAAATGCATCAATTGAAAATGCAGAGATTGGCAGAGTGTATTACAAAACATGACCCAGCTATGTGTTGTTTACAAGAAACTCACTTCAAATTCAATGATATAGGTAGACTGATAGCAAATTGATGGAAAAAGATATAACATGTAAACACTAATCAGAAGGAAGCACAAGTGGCTATATTAACATCAGAAAAAGCAGACTTCAGAGCAAATAAAGTTACTATAGGCAAAGAGGGAAATTACATCATAACAAAAAGAATTAATTCACCAAGAAGATATAGCTATCCTGTTGTGATGTTGTGATACATTTTGGTTTTTATCCATGGGTCCTGGCTCATAATTCCCATATCCTGTGTTAGAGTCTTGTAAGATTGTTGGGGGTGTTAGGCCTCGGGGCAGGCCTCTGACCTTCTCCTGCCTTCCTTTCACTCTAATGTTCTCCCACCTTTCTGCCTTTCTGATTGTGGATCTTAAGACCCTCCCACAAGGCAGTCCCATCCTGTATCCTGGGGGAAGGAATGCTGACATCATAAAGCTTCCATAAAAAGCCAAGAGGACGGGGTTCATAAGCTTCCAGATAGCTGAACATGTGGAGGTTCCTGGAGAGTGGTGTGCCCAGGGAGGGCATGGAAGCTCCGTGACCCATACCTCACCCTAGGCATCTCTTCATCTGTCTCCTTTGCAATATTTTTTAGTAATAAATCTGTAAACACAGGTAAGTGTTTCTCTGAGTTCTGTGAGCTGCTCCAGCAAATTAATCAAACCCAAAGAGGGGGTCATGGGAACCCCACCTTGAAGCTGGTTAGTCAGAGGTTCTGGGGGACCAGACTTACAACTGGTGTGTGTATGGGGGCAGTCTTGGGGGCTGAACCTTCAACTTGTAGGATCTGACTCTCTCTCTGGGTAGATAGTGTCAGAACTGAATTGGAGGACACCCAACCGGTGTCCACTGTCATATTCTAGTGGATTTTCTCCCTAGTAGGCCTAGCAGTCTTGAGTGTGGGGCAGGGGTTGATGCCCCAACCACAATTGTGGATTTCTTCTTTCAGCTGTCTTAGTTTTTGCTTCAGATATGTGAAAGTCTGTTGTTTGGTTCACAGGTATGTGGAGAAAACTCTCCCTAACTGTGTTTTTCTTCTACTGTCACACCATGACAATCATCAACACAGAAACCTTTCTTCATATCATATAAAGCACAAAAAAGGAGTGACATAAATCATGTTAAGTGCAGTCTACTTTTTCCCGAGCTGTATCTTTAAGACAAAAGATATTCAGCAAATAGGACTGTTTGTTTTGTGAGGTGGGGTATCCACTCTCTGGTTACTTAAGAGAAAACCAGAGGATTATCTTTAAGGTGAGGGAAAGGGTATAGAAAGCAGCATTTTTTTTTTTCTTTTATAAAGGCACAGGGCTCTATCTGTTGG
The DNA here is from genome assembly GCF_000951035.1 of Colobus angolensis palliatus. Classification (NCBI taxonomy): domain Eukaryota; kingdom Metazoa; phylum Chordata; class Mammalia; order Primates; family Cercopithecidae; genus Colobus; species Colobus angolensis. The sequence goes on from NW_012116888.1 coordinate 1,608,327, forward strand.
TGCAGTGTTCTGACTTTTGTATTTTTTTCTGATTAATTTAAAACATTAGCTCCAAGTTTTTAGTATAGTAGTTTCCCGTGAGTCACTGGGCCTTTCTTCTGTGTGAAGACTGTGGTGTGATAGTGAAAGAAAAACACAGTTAGTGAGCATTTTCTCTACATACCTATGAACCTAAACAACAGACTTTCACATGTCTGCAGCAAAAACTTTAACAGCTGAAAGAAGAAATCCACAAGTGTGGTTGGGGCATCAATCCCTGCTGTCTCCCTGCCCTCAGGACTTCTAGGACTACTAGCAAGAAAATCAGCAAGAATATAGAAAAACTTAACCACACCATCAACTGACAGGATCTAATTGACATTCATAGCACAGTCTGTCCAACAACAGCAGAATACACATTTTTTAAAGGTCCCATGAGACATTTACCAAGATACAGCATATCCTAGATCATAAAACAAATGTTAAAAAATTCAAGAGAATTGAAATTATACAGACAATGTTACCTGGCCGTAATAAAATCAAAGTAGAAATCAAGGCAGAAAGTCAATAGGCAAATCTCCAAACACTTGGAAACTAAGCAACAAACTTCTAAATAATCCATGCATCAAAGTGGCAACCTCAAAGGAAATTTTAAAAAGACAAGAAAAGAATGAAAATGAAAATACAACATGTTAAAATTTGTAAGATTAGCTAAAGCAGTGCTGAGAATAAAATTGATAGGAGTAAATGCTTACATTAGAAAAGAGGAATGATCTCAAATTACTAATCTAAGTTTCTACTTCAAGAAATTAGAAAAGTTGAGCAAAATAAACTCAAAGGAAGCAGAAAGGAGGAAATAAAAAGCAGAAATTAATGAACTTGAAAACTGGAAAAAGAAAATAATAAAACAGAAATTTGATTCTTTAAAAGAATTAATAAGATTAATAACTTTTAGCAAGATTGGCAAATATAAAAAGAGAAAAGACATGAATCACCAACATCAGAAACAAAATAGGGGACACCACAATAGGTGTCTTTAGCTACTAAAAAGATAACTTAAGAACTATAATCAACTTTATGCTCATATATTCAACAAGTTCAAAGAAATGGGATAATTCCTCAAAAACCACAAAGTACTAAAACTTAGCCAAGGTAAAATAGATAATCTGAATAACTGTGTAGATATTTTTAAAAATTGGATTTATAATAAAAATATTCCCAAAAAAGAAATCTCCAGGCCCAGATGATTTCATCCAAGAATTTTACCAAACATTCAAATAAAGATTAATGCCAATTCTATGTCTGTGTTCCAGAAAATACAAGAGAAGAGAAAATTAGGAAGTTCCCAATTCTTTTTATGAAGCCATCATTACTCTGATACCCAAACCAGCTGAAGAAAGTATGCAAAAAGAAAGCTACAGGCCAATATCTCTCATGAACTTTGGATGTAAAAATCACCAATCAAATTTAATTAATCAAAATCCAACAATGTATAAAAAGACTAAAACACCATGACCAAGTTAGTTTTATACTAGGTAGACAAAGCTGATTCAATATTTGATAAGAAATTAATATAATTCATCATAGCAACAGGCTAAAGAAGAAAAACCATATAATCATAACAATTGGCATCAAAAAATTATTTAACAAAATTCAACACCCCTTAGTGATGAAAACAGAAAATCCTCTCAAGTACACTAGGAACAGAGGGAGACTTCCTCAACCTCATAAAGAACATCTATTAAAAAACTACATCAGACGTCGTATTTCATGATGAAGACAGAATACATTGCCTTAAATGATCCAAAACAAGGTGAAGATTTCTACTTTCATCAGTCTTATTAAACACAGTACTGGAAGTTCTAGCCACTGCAATAAGGCAGGAAAAGGGAATAAAGGTCATGCTCATTGGAAAATAAGAAATGAAACTGTCTCCTTTTTTAGGCAACATGATTATTTGCACAGAAAAATCCCAAAAAAATCTATGAAAAATAAGTTGTCCTCCTTCTGCTGGCTACATTGATCAGGCAAGTGCTGCCAGTTGTTCTTAGGGATTCTGCTTAAGTGCTGCAGGAGATGGCAGCACAGAAGCTGAGGCACAGCTTGGGCATGGTAGACCAGGGGGACACCCAACTCCATTACTCCCTAGCTCTATGCCCCTAAACAGCTTCCTTGATCTGGCTGAACTTTGGTCCCCTCATCTGAAATGGAGTTGATGATAGAACCCAGAGGCCATAATTGTTGTGCGTGTTAAATGAGAGCAAGTGTGTAGGAAATGTGTCATTGTACTTGCTGTGGGCACTGCTGCTATTGCTGCTGTTGTGTGTGATACTGTGCTATTCGTTCTGGCACTCCCAGGCACTGCCACTGGAGCCAAGAGACCTGAATTCCCTTGTTTGGTGATCCTATGACTTGTCAGCTCAGTCAATTGCTCTGATTCTCACTGCTTTCATTTATGAAGTGGAGACAATAACCCGTCTCTCATAGGAAGGGTAAGACCAGAAGAGCCTACACTCTGGGTTGGAATAATATTTCTACACAGTGATCAAGAGAGTGTTCTCTGAAACCAGACTCTCTTTAAATCTTACCTCTATCACTTATTAATTATATGGCTAATTCTTAAATAAGGTCAAAAGAGTGTGTTCTTAATAAAACTATATAGAAGATTAAATTAATTAAAACATGTACAGTCCTTTTACAAAAGATCAGGTGAAACAGCATTCATGAAAGTGTTTCAGCATGCTGAGAATAACAATAGCAATGGCTAGAAATTAGTGAGCACACCCCACTACCAGCACCAGAGAGAGAGCTTTGTACCTACAACTTTTTACTTAGTCCACATGACCATGAGTTCGTCTCATTTATGTAGCCTGTGAAACAAAAGCCTAGAGAAGTAATTTGCCCAAAGACATAGCTTACAAAGCAATAGAATCCAGGTCTGGACTCTCGGGATCTGACTATTCTAATGCCTTGCAGAGAAAGTAGGCTAGAGAGGGCAGGAATAGCTTGATTTAGAGATCACTTCCACTGGCACGGTGGGTAAAATCTGATGTGGGAGGATCTGAGTGCGGCCTGTGATGGGAGAGTGGAGGAGCCAAGAGTCATTCTTGGCCTCATTGTCACGGCCTTCAAACTAACAAGTTGCCCGAGAGACAAGGTTCCATTTGATAGGACGCCAGGTGGGATGTGCATCAAAATATCCATTTCCTTGAAGGATCCAATGATTAGGCTGAGGCAAAATATTTTAGACCATTCCCAGGTCTAAAAATAACTCCATCATCACTTCTAATAAGGACTCAGTCTGGAGTGACGTCACTGTTTCAGGTGCAGAAAAGGAAAGCATGACTGTGTGTCACTGACTTAAAATAGAATTGAGGCGAGAGGGGCAGCTGGGCTCATGGACGTCAAATGGACAGTTTCTCAGCTGGTACTTCCTATATTTCCTGTTTTGGACAGCAGGTTCCTGCCCTTCTGAGCTGGGGGTAGGGGTGAGGGAGTGTATGTTAAAAAGCTCTGTTGACTTGCTTTTTCTCTTCTCCATGTGTGTTCTTTTCATCAATAATCTGCATTCATTTTTACTGGCTGTTCATGCATTATCCGGAGATACACTAGTTACAGAAATTAAAACAGGCAACTCTTCCTCTTTCTCCCTAGCTTTATGCTGCAGATCCATGAAGTTTTCTTGACTATCCCTGCCTAGGGTAAAACAAGGAAACCACTCTTTGGATAATTCCCCTGATTCCATGGTACCGTGGAAATGGTGGGCTCTCTATATGTCAGGGTATTCTACGTCTGTGAAAAGGTATTTCTTTACTGAGCGAGGGTGGACTGGAGTCTAAGAATCTACCAATTTTTAAAATAATTCAGCTCCGTTTAAGTCAATAAATTGTATTCAAGACTGACTTTGTAGTGATTTATTCAATGAATTATTTCATTCAAGATAATTTTGAAAGGACTTCTGATCCAGATAAGACAGCATAGAGCCATTTCTCTCTTCTCTCCTCTCAGCTAAGTGCAATTATAATGTCTAGAAATAATGCAAGACATAACCAAAGGAGAACTCTGAAAGATAGAAACAGAAAGAGGAACAAGTTAGGGACCCTAAGACTGGAGGAACAATGGAGGTAGGATGTCTTACCATCACTGCATCCAACAAGAGAAGGTGACCTAGGCCTGGTATTACCTGATCCCAACCTGGCACCAAAAGACAGCCAACATAGACTCATTCCTCCCGCTTCCTGGTGAGTCTGGTATTCTCCTCCACGCCCAATGACAGACATGTAGGGTGACTGGGTGGTACCAACAATGGGAATCACATCATAACAGGCAGCCTAGTTTGGGAAGCACTCTTGGTCTCCATAGGCCTGAGACTCCCTTTGCCCATCTAGAGGCACCAGGTGGCCCAGCCCAAGGAAATTCCCTCAGCCCCAGAAAGGGGCATCAGAAAGGACCAGTGGGAGCTCCAGTAGGCTATAATAGTAAGAAGGCTCTGAAATGAAGTTGCCACTGGACCCACAGCCCACTAAACTAGGCTAGGATCTTATGCTAAACCTAAGCCAGGTGATAGCTTGCAAAAAACAAAGAAGAAAAGAAAGAAAAAAAAAAAGACCCAGAGTCTTTTAACATAAAAAACAGGATGTACAAATACAATAAAAAACACACATTATACTAAGGATTAGGAAAACTACCTAAGTGAGAAAAGACAAGTGACACCAACACTGAGATGAATCAGATAGTGGAACTGTCTGACAGACTTTGAAACAGCCGTTATAAAAATGTTTCAGAAAGCAATTACAAATTCTCTTGAAACAAATGAAGGAACAGAAAAATCTCAGTGAGGAAATAGAAATTACAAAAGAAGAACCAAGTGGAAATTACAAAATTAAAAAATGTAACAATAGAAATTTTAAAAAATTACTGGATTCTACTCAATAGTAAAATGGATATGACAGAGGATAGAATGAAATTGAGGAAAGAACAATATAAATTCCCTAATCTGAATAACAGAGACAAAATAGACTGAAAAGCTCTATCATGAATGATAATTTTGATCACAAATTAGTAATATTAACCACGCGGAAGATGAGTTGCTAGATCAACTTAAGAGAACAAATAGTTTTAGGTGAGTGACAAATAATTAGAAAATTAAAAAGTTAAATGATGTCATGTATAATAACATCAACATACAGAGAAATAAATATAATAAAATGTAGTTAAGAACTATAAAATCATTGTGAAAAGACATTAAAAGAATCCAAAATGTATGCTTATGGAATAAAAGACAATATTTTTATAGTCAGTTTTGTCCAAATTGACCTATAGAGTCAGTACAATTTTACAACAAATTTTAGTGGAATTTTGTTTATTTTATTTGAGGGATAAACTTTATATTTTATTTGGAAATTTGAAGGACTGAAACAATCTTGAGCAAGAACATGTGTTAAGACTTATTCTGAAGCTTTAGCAAATAAGACAGTGTGAGATATGCACAAGCATAGACAAATAGACCAATGGAACAGAAGAGAGAGTACTAGAAAACAGACCATGCATATTCAGTCAGTTGATCTATGACAAAAGCAATACTGCCATGCAATCGGAATAGGACAGATAATGTTTGCATAAATGTTGCAGGGTCAGTTGAATCTTCATACTTAAAAAAAAATGAATCTTGACTGTACCTCACACCACACACACAAATCAATCATATAGAATGTAGATCTAAAAGTGAAAGGCAAAATAACAAAATTTCTAAAAGATAACATAAAAGAAGAATTTATGACCTTGGAGTAAAATTTTTTCAAATGTAATACAAAATGTACTAAGCACAAAGGAAAATATTGATGAATTGGACTTCATTAAAACTAAGAACTTCTGCCCAGGTGCAACGGCTCACACCTGTAATCCAACACTTGGGGAGGCCAAGAAGGGAAGATCCCTTGAGCCCAGTGGTTTAAAACCAGCCTGCGTAATATAGTGAGACCCCATCTCCACAAAATATTTTAAAAATTAGCAGGTGTGGTGGCACACCTTGTGATCCCAGCTACTCAAGAGGCTGAGGTGCAAGAATCACTTGAGTCCAGGAGTTTGAGCTTCAGTGAGCCCTGTTTGCACAAATGTACTCCAAAAATAACAAAAATAAAAATAATAATAAATAAATTTTTAAAACCTAAGAACTTCTGTTTATCAAAAGACACCATTAAGACAGTGAAAATGCAAGCCCTTGAGTAAGAGAAGATATTTGCAAATCATAAACCCAATAAAGGGTTTGTACCTAGAATATATGAAGAATTTCCATAAGTCATTAATAACCCAATAAAAAATATGGGCAAAAGATTTGAACAAGCACTTCACAAAAGAGGTATTGTAAGTTTCTAATAAATGCTAGCAAGGAAGTGCAAATTAAAGTCATAAGGAGATAACCTTTACAGAGCCACCAGGTTTGTCCAAAATGACAGACTAATAATACTAAGTGCCAGAGAGAATATACAACAACTATAGGTGCCATCCACTGGCTGCTGGGAGTGTAAATTAGTATAACCATATTGGAAAATTGGCAGGATCTACTACAGCTAAGCATTTGTGTATCTTATGACCCAGAAATTCTACAAAAATGTTCATGACTCTCTAGCTATAGTAACCAAAGACTGGAAACAATCCAAATTTCTATCAACAGTGGAATGGATAAGTATATCACGATGTACTGAGCAATGAAATTAAAGGACCTAATGCAACACACAGTAACATGGATGAATGTAATAAACATCATGTTCAGTAAAAGAAGCCAGAAAACCAAGAGGGTGCCCTGATGGCTCCATTTACATGAAGTTCAAGAACAGACAAAGCTAATCAATGGGGTCAGGAGTCAAAGTGATAGTTATTTTGGGGATGTGACTTGTAGGGGCACAAGTGGGGCGCCTGGGGTGTTGGCAATGTCCTACTTCTTGACCTAGTCAGTTGTTTCTCTGGTTTGCCTCCTTTGTGAAAATTCATCAATATATTCTGGTTATTATTTGTGTACTTTTCTCTATGTATCTTTTACTTGAGTAAAGAGTTTACTGAAAAGAATATACCTGGGTTTGCAGAGTTGAAAACACCCACAATATCTTCATTGCCTCACAAATAATATTTTACATGATGTTTAAAAACTTTAGCAGCTAAAGTGCTGTTATCTCATTCTCAGCTGATTACAGATTACAGATTAGTAGGAAAGTAAGTGGGCTACTTGTTTAAAGATGGTCTATGTTAAATACCCTGATATGTTCTTTTCAAAGAGAGGTCAGTCTTCCTTTCAGCATCTTGTTCACCTGGCTGCCCACATACCTCACGGACCTTACAGAGCTTGATTACGCTGACTCTAGGCCTCTCAGCTCTTGTATTGATCCTCCCAGCTGCTCTATTCCAATGCCATGACCCGATCTGGGGACTAGGGAGGCTAGGCCACAGTCAGCCCTTCCTTGTCACTGTACAACTCACCTGGTGACTCATTTTTTGTTTTTTTTTTTAATTCCATGCTGATGTACTCTGACTTGGAGAACTGAAGGCAGAATTATTTCAGGATTTCCTCTCTCTCGTTCTGATAATGTCTAAAGAGCGTTTGCTGAGTTGCTTTGTTAAAATAACCCTGACATTTTTTTTTAAATGAACAAAGTGGCTCTAACATGGAAGGTAGATACACTGAAGGAAAGAGCCCTTAAACACAAGGGGCTAGTTTATTTTCATTATGAGATGTCCAGGGCTTTCCAGTCCCTTAGTTCTATCAATGAACAGAGTGAGAGGTAACAATGAGCTGTACCTTTTTTGAAAACCCTGTCTGTGTAGTCCCACCATCTCTCCTTCTCAGTAGGTTGCCAAAATTATGTTAAAGTCAGGTGGGGACTTCTAGAATACCCACTGTAACCCCCTTGTTTGGATGATATTGAGGCCAGGGAGGGGAAAAGAACTTGCAAGTTGAGCAGTAATAACAGATCCCACAGGACAGCTGGCAGTGACCCCACACTAGGGATTTGAAAACAAAGTAAGGTCTTGTTCCCTTGGTTCCTCTTCTTTACTTCCTGCTATCAAAGTCAGGTTCCAGAAGCTTCCCTAGGAGGCAGCAAGAGGCAGTCTCTGCCTCCTCCCAGGAGGAAATTGGCCACAGGAAGTCCTCATTTGGGATGGACTGGAGGAGAAAGGCAGCTGTGTGGAAAGGGCAAAGCTTGAAAATACTCAAGTCTTTGACTGGGCTTGCAGAAGGATATAGCAAAGAGTAAAGAGCTTGGGTTCTGGAGGCACAACCTGTAGGTTCAAATCTTACCTACACTTCTTAACCTCTCAGGGCCTTAGTGTCCTCTACTTGTGAAGTAGGGATAACAGGCGTATTCACTTCTTGGTTTTGCTGTACAAAATGAATAGCATGTGAAACATGTGATGCTGAGGCACTGTAAGTCATGAGGGCAGATGATCACCCTCTTTAGGAGCCATTCTTCCAAAATCTTAGGTGAGTGAAAAAGAAGCAGAGATAGCTTTTCATACTTGGGCATGGAGGCAGAGTTTATCTGTTGCCTGAGCTAACACTATACTTTTCAGCATCAGTGAAACTCTGACCCCAGGGCAGGACCAACTAACTAGGTGGGACAGTGATGAAAAAGGGAGAGTCTTCTCAGTGGAGCCTGATCTGGGTAGAGATGTCAAAGTCAAACCAGCACCTCCTTGACTTGTTGGCTCTAGGTGATAATGCTAACCTGAACTGAAGGGACAGCCCTGGACAGGGGCAGCCAGAGGTGTTCTGAAAACCAGGGAAGTCTCCTCACTGGAAAACATTTCTTCCTGGGATCTGTCAGTTGATGGCAGAAGTGTTCGTTGTTAGAAAGCCATTTCTTTGGCTTATTAATTGGTCCTCTGTTAGCCAGTCAAGAATACTGTACCCAGCACAGATATCCTTGAGAAATGAAGGAGAAATGAAGTCTTTCCTAGATAAGCAAAAACTAGAACACCACTAGACTGACCCTACAATAAATGCTTAAGAGAGTCCTACATCTGGAAGCAAAAGGGCTATATCCACCATCATGAAAACACAAAAGTATAAAACTCATTGGTAAAGCAGACACACAAATAAGAAAGATAACAGAACCACATGTTATCACTACAGGAAACAACCAAACTGCAAAGATAAACAAAAGAAGAAAGAAAGAAAGAAAGAAAGAAAGAAAGAAAGAAAGAAAGAAAGAAAGAAAGAAAGAAAGAAAGAAAGAAAGAAAGAAAGAAA
>NW_012116888.1:1617744-1640911 GCF_000951035.1 Colobus angolensis palliatus
AGAAAGAAAGAAAGAAAAGAATATTATATAAAATAATCAGAAAACAATTAATATGACAGGAATAAGTCCTCATCTATCAATAACAACTTTGGCAAATGGTTTAAATTTCCCAGTTAAAAGATATAGACTGGCTGAATGGATTTTAAAAGTGACCCAATTCTATGCTACCTACAAGAAACTAATTTCACCTGTGAAGACACACATAGAAAGTGAAGGGATGAAAAAAGATATTGCATGCAAACAGAAACCAAAAGTGTGCAGGAGTAGCAATACTTATAGCAGACAAAATAGATTTTAAGTCATAAAACATAGAGAAAAAGAGGTAATTATGTAATGATAAAGGGATCATTTGAGTAAGAGGATATAACAATTATAAATATACATATACTCAACACTGGAGCACCCAGATATAAAAAGAAAAAATATATAATTAGAGCTAAAGAGAGACAAATGCTTATACAATCATAGTTTGGGACTTCAAAACTGAATTTTCAGCTTTGGAAAGATCACCTAGACAGAAAATCAACAAGGAAACATGAGACTTATACTGCACTAGAGACTAAATGAAGCTAATAGACATTTACAGAACATTTCATCCAGTAGCTGCAGATCGCATTCTTTTCTCTTCAATATATGAAACATTCTATAAGATAGACTGTATGTTAGGCCACAAAACAAGCCTCAACAAATTTTTAATAATTGAAATCATATCAAATATGTTCTCAGACCACAATCAAATAAAACTAGAAATCGATAACAAGAGGAACTTTGAAAACTGTACAAATACATGGAAATTAAACAACATGCTCCTGAATGGCCAGTGGGTCAATGAAGAAATTAAGGAGGTCGAAAAAGGTCTCAAAACAAGTGAAAATAGAGCTGCAACATACCAAAACCACCAGCATTTTGTTTTTAGCAATAATATGTTTTTAAATTAGGTGTGTATATTTTTAGACATAATGCTATTACACGCTTATAGGCTACAGTATGGTGTAAGCATAACTTTTATAGTCATTAGGAAACCAAAAAATTTATGTGACTCACTTTATTGCAATATTCACTTGATTGCAGTTGTGTGAAACCAAACTGGCAATATCTCAAAGGTATGCCTATAGTTAGTTAACAAGAATTTATTGCGTATGTTCACAAAGCTGGAAGAGAAGATTTTGAATATTCTCAGCATGAAGAAATGATATATCTTTGAGGTGATGTATTTCCTAATTACCCTGATTTGACCATTATATGCATGTACTGAAATATCACTCTGTACCCCATAAATATGCGCAATTATTTTGTGTCAACTAAAAATAAAAGGAAAAATAAAAGGCAGAGCCCTCTGGGAGGAGAAGACTAATTAGGCTTAGTGATTGCTAATTTTGGGGAGCTGCATCAAGCAGGTTTTAAAGAAGGCAGAAAGCTTAAAAGGATGTGGATGTAAAAGGAAATTACAATGACAACACAATTTACATAAATCACTCAGCCACCCGGAGGACTCCAATTTCAAATGTGCCATGCTTGGATATTTCCTTACATTTTGTGCAATGACTTTTCTGCCATCGCCTGTGAACCTCTGAGCAATCCTGTAAAGCAGGGATCGTGCCCGTTTTGCAGATGAGGAAACAGAGTGCCCATGCCCTGTCCATGGTGCCAGAATGCGGGCCAGTCATCCTTGGGAGATGGGGTGTCTGGTCCAAGCACATCCAGCCTCACCTCCGCTTTGTGTCGCAGGTGGGGAGGGGCCACTGAAGACAAAGGCTCCCTGTGGATGTAGGAAGGGTCTGCCCACCACGAGAGCTGGGAGGGGAGGAGTCTTATTCAGGCTGGCAAGGTTAAGCCTGCTTAACCACTTAGACCCAGAGTTAACTAGTAAGGGGCACAAGTGCCTGCCTCAGAGCGTTTGTCTCTGCCTGGAGTGTTTGGCTAGAGGTCCTGAGAGTGTGGACCCTCGGACCCTTAGGTCTCAGCTGCCACATTCCCAAAGGTCACGATCATCCTAGAACACACAGCTGCTCTTTGCCCTTCGCCCTGCCTAATTTTTGCTAAGAGTGCTTCTGATGGCTTCTGGTCTGTAGTCTGCCTCTGTCTCTGCCCTGCCCACTCCTTGCTCTGTCTCAACCTGAAACTGTGCCAGCCATGGGATGGGTGTTCAGTAGCCAACTGATGAGTGGATCAATGAATAAATGAGTAGATAAATGAATGGGCAGGAAAGTTCCTCCTGTCACTCTCCACACTGACAGGTAGGAGGTGTTGGAGGGACACACGTTAATGGATGTCAGTCACTTAGTTCTGATAAAACAGAGTAGATGGTTTTCTTAGTAAGAGACCTTGAGGGCCGTCTGTGAAGCCTCTTGTGGAACCAGTGAAGTACCTGAAAGGCAAGGATTGGGCAAATCAATTCCTTCTGGTTGTGGAGGAGAAACTCTTCCAGGGCTGATGTTAATGCTGCATTTTAATGAAAGTGACTTTTCAGGCTTATAATTGGATGACATCAGCTATATTTCTGCTTTTGCTTCCAGAACTTAGTGTGATTCCATTTTAAGAGACTAAGAAGAAAAAGCAATTTTTAGACTCTCATAAGAATGCTAGCAACAATGACAATAGCTAATGTCTCAGCAGCACTTAGAAAAGACTGTGCCCCCTGCCAAGAACTTGACATGTGCTATCTCATTGAATCCTTGCAACAAACAGCCCCTTGTATAGATGAGAAAACTAAGGCCTGAGCCAGCTGGCCACTCATCCATCACAGCCTCATTTCCTTTCCAGTGTTGGGGGCAGCTCACAGTGGACTGTAGGATCCCACTGGGCATTAGCCTGGCAAGGTAGCAGGTCATCTCATTTTTCTCTTTTCTGGAGAGTGAGGTTATCCCGCAAAATGGAGGTCATGGGGCCTTCTGCCCTGGAATTTCTGCCTCGTCCCTGACATCTTGTGTGTTATCCCAGGCTGCTCTGGTCCAGTTCTGGCTTCATTTTCTTAACATATCAGATGCAAGAGAGGCCTGGCCTGCTAACTCCTGTCTCCCTGCTCTGCTGCATTCCCTTCCCACGCAGTGCAGGAACTGACTCGTTCTTACATCTGTCAGATGGGCTGCCACCTACCTGGGAGTTTTCATGACATGTCCTGGGATCTTACGCCAGAGGCTCAGCGCCTGGCAGAGTGAACACTTAGTAAGCTGCAGTTGCCTTGAAATATTTTCCTGTTGCTGATTCATTTCCTCATCTGTGGACACCATATTCCAAACTTGCTGTGCCACCCTCTAAGGGGGCAAGTTCTTTCCTAGGAGTAGACACCAGGAGGGAGGAAGCCCATGTCGTGGGGACAGCCACATGGGCCAGACACAGGTGTCACTCCCTGCAGGGACAGCCTGCGGGCATCAGGCCTCCCAGGAACTCACAGGCAGGACAGGACCATTTCAGACTCATTTCAGCAGTGTGTGGACAGAACCCCACTGAGAAATGCATGCATGAGACCTGGAATCTGTTCCTGTCTTATCCTGAGGTTCCTTTCACTGGATGCTCATCAGGGGAAATTCTCCCTCTGGATGCTGATGTGGGGAGAAGGGCCAACAAATTCTAACCTCAAACTCATCCCAAACTTATTTTCTCCCCACTTGAGATAGTTGTCAGGAGATCCCGAGTTCTCACCTTTCTTCTGCTCTTCCCTTGTATGTGACCTTACGCAAGTTGCTTAATCCCTCTTAGACTCAGTTTCCTCTCTTGTAGCCGCAGGATGATGGGCTGGACTCTATTCTAGATCAATGAGACTGAAACCTGCCTTGGGGCATCACTCGGGAACAGTTGCTGAGCAGGCTACAGTCCAGACCAATACATCACAATCCCTGGGAGTGGAGCCCAGGTGATTCCCAAGCACTGGAAGGGTTGGAAATTCAGGCAGATGGTTTCTGCCTTAAATTCCATCTATGAAAGCCAAAGCACTCTCTCTACCACCACCACCTCCCCTTCCCATCCTTGTCTCGTTTGCTGCTGATTTCTCTCCTGACTCAAGAACAAGTGTGTTTAAGCCCCAAATCACTGAAAATGGGAAGCTGTCTATTTCCCTTCTGTACCAGCTCCCACATGTGTCTGGATACAGACTCTGCCAGGGAAGTCCCCTCCCGTAGGGACTGCGGGCCTCCAGAGTTGTGTGGACAGGACTTGAGGACATCCAAAGCCCCCACAAGAGATGATGACAACAAAACTCTGTGTTAAAGAGTTTCCAAGACGGAGAACTCCTGCCTGTCAGTTATCCTTCTCAGACACTGATTTTGTTTGTTTGTTTTCTGGCTAGAGATGATTATTCCCACACAGGAATGACAGACAGTCCCTCTGTTCTTCATCTGCTGGTCCAGGGTGTCTCTTGCATCAATGGGCATACAAAGTATCAACTTTCTTATTTCTCCATTTTCCCTCTTGCCTTGCATCTTTCTTCTTGCTTCCATTTCTAATTTCTTGGACACTTTGTCTTTCTCTTCATCTCCCTCTTCATTCTTCACACAATGTTTATTTAATTTTGGATGTTCTCTTCTGGCCAAAAGTTGACTTGATCCAGACCAAATGGAAATATATGTGATTAAATCTGTTCTCTGCGGAGATGGACTAAATAAAACAAATATCAATGCCAGATATTGTCGTGATGATGAAATGTTAGGGCAGAGGGTACCAGGAAGGACAGGCCTGGTTCACAGAAACGTGCCATTCATCCATGGCATATGCAGCACAGACTAGGCAGAGGCTTGACGTTCCAACCTTCTCCAACCCACTGTTTCTCAGTGTGTCCCCTGGACTGGTAGTATCAGCATCACCTGAGACTTGTTAGAAATACAAATTCTCAGGCTCCATCCCAGACCAACTGAATCAGAAATGCTGGGGGTGGGATCCAGAAATCTGTTTTAACAAGCCCCAGAAGATTGATGCATGTTGAAGTTTGAGCACCACTGCTTCTAGTGCATAGATAGTTTGCTTGCTGTCATTGAAAGATCACTTGACCTCTTTGGAGAGGGCCCTGGGGGCCTCCCAGATATCCAAGGAAGGCTGAGCAGGAGGATAAGGTGAGCTGAGGAAAGGGGAAGGAGCAACGGGGTATTCACGGCAGGGGAGCCTGAGATGGTCCCTTAAGGATTTGCATTGGTTAATGGGCAGGCTGGTGCAAAAGAGGTTGAATTGAAGAGTTAGGAAACCGGGGAAATTCAATTCAAAGAAGCATTCTTGTTCACAAGGTCAATTCTTATACTATGTAAATAAATTAACTACAGTAGGTTCTATAGCAAATGCTAAGTAAGGTAACCGCTGGTTTCTAAATTATTACTGATAATCTGAGAAAATTATTTCTTTGAAAAAATTGCAGAACTTTCAAATACACAAACAACTCTAGAGAGTATAATAACAAATGCACTTAATAGGGACAACATTTAACACTTAATAGAGAACATTTTACCCTATTGGCTTCAGATCTTGTTTTGGCTGCAGCTTGATTCCCACAGCCCCCATCCTCTCTCACCCCCACCTGTCCGGGGTCCTCAGCCTCATCTCACCACCCTGAGGCGGGTATAGAACTTCCTGTCCAGTGTTTAGAATTCTATGTGTTTACCTAAAAGCAATATAGGGTATTGTGCACTGGGTTTTATATGTTGATGTAAAATGAGTTGTTCTGCAATCTGCTTTCTTCTCTCCATGTTATTGAGCCCTATCCTGTTGCTACCTGTGGACATGGCTTGTTCTCACTGCTGGGTGGTATCCATCTCATGGACACTTTCTCATCATCATGGGCATATAAGTGAAGCTCCTCTCCAGGATTTTCATGTGCTCATGTGGGAGACTAAGTCCTGAAAGTGGGACATCACCTTTAAATATATTAAAGACAGTCCAATTTAATTGGGAAAGTCTCCAGACTCAGCTGGAGCTACATAATCTGTTTCTCTAAGAAAGAATTTTTCTGTCCATAAACTCATTGTGTTAGTCCATTCTTTTGCTATAAAGAAATACCTGAGACTGGGTCATTTACAAAGGAAAGAGGTTTACTTGGCTTACGGTTCTGCAGGCTGTACAGCAAGCATAGTGACTTCTGCTTCTGGGGAGGCCTCAGGAAGCTTCCAATCATGGCAGATAGCAAAAGAGAACAGGTGTCTTACATAGCAGGAGTGGGAGCAGGAGCAAGAGAGAGTGAGAGGGGAGGTGCTTGACACTTTTCAACAACCAGATCTCGAGAGAACTCGCTATCATGAGAACAACACCAAGAGGGTAGTGCTAAACTATTCATGAGAAATCCACCCCATGATGCAACCATCTCCCATCAGGCCCGACCTCCAACACTAGGGACTACAATTTGACAAGAGATTTGTTGGGGACGCAAATCCAAATCCTATAACTCATTCTTTTCTTCCTTCAATCATTCAACCAACAATTGCTGAGCAACTCCTGTAGGTCAGGCACTGTGCTGGGGGCTGGGAACCAGGGGGAGTAAATCCTATGGGTCTCTGCCTTTGTGGAGATTCCAGAGTAGGGCTACCCAGATGTTCTTGCGTTGTGCACAGTGCAGAGACAGGAGGCTCTGGGATGTTCTGGCCTAGGCAACTCTAACCCTGAAAAATGAATGAGCCCATCACATTCTATTCATGTGTTTATAGTTTACCTGAAACCTCAGCTGCTCCACAGAATCGGATCTCCCCACAGCTGCCAAAAGTGTCCCAAGGGTTAGCACTGACCAGCTTGCTGGGTTTGGAGGAACCACAATGCACCTGGTGCAGCGCTCTTCCTGCTAGCTGCTCTGAAGTGAGCTCCTACTGATTCTATTCAGTTGGACACTCACATTCAGTGAGTCCAGGAGTTTTTCATGCTTTGAGCATTTTTAAGAGTTTGCTATTTGCCCAATTCTGTTAGGGGCACTCAGGATGTATCAGTGGTTCGGGCTGACTTGGTTCCTCCACAGGGGAAGACCCACAAGACCAGTACCCAATGCAGGGATGGCATGGATGGTAGGGGAGGCTTGGAGGCCCTAACCCACTCTTGAAGGGATGACAGAAGCCTCCCAGGCTGGGATGGGAAGGATGAAAGGAGCAGACAGGCCAAGGTAGAGGGAAGTGAGTCCCAGTTTGAGCAAAGGGCTGGAGCAAGAGAGAGCCTGGTCTTTGCAAGGATCTGAAAGAACCTCAGGGCAGGGGCCAAGGGGTAAGGGTGGCAGGGCAGAGGCTGTGCCAGAAAGGGTGAGCCTTATCCTAAACTCTGTTCTCAATTTGGGGTGGAAGTGTCCCTGGAAAGGCAGGTCAACAAAGGAAGGAGCATGAGCCAATTCTCACCACACCCCTTGTGCTTCAAGTCCTCTCTTGAGTCGGGTGATGCCATACAGGGAACCACACTTGAATGGACTTCCCTTCCCACCTTTCAAACCTCTCCTGTCACTGAGGGGGGTACACTACTAGAGCCTGGCAAAGGGGGCCTGTGCTCAGGGGTTGTGCACAAACCTCACACCCATGTTTATAAGGCCGTTCCAAATGCTGGCCCAGTTGGTGACACCAATCCTTGTCCTTCCATGTAGCCAATAGTGGGCTAGTTGGCAGGTGCATGGTAGGCGCTCAGGGCTGTAGACAATGCAGGCTTTAATCCCATGAGTGGAGTCGGTGCCAAGTCTAGAATTCAAGGATGACTCTTCACCCAACTGACACTCTTACCCAACAAACCAATGAGAACAACTTGAGGTCTGGAGGCCCCGTACTTGGTATCTGTCCACTCTTGCATTTGAGTAAGGAAGTGGAGGTCACAGGCTCACATCATAAACTTTGTACTTTATTTGAAACACTTTTGTGGCTCTGTTGGTAGCTCCAACACCATACTTAAGCTTACTTCAAAATGGCTTATACATCTCTATTTTCCTTGAAGTATGCATACAGATAAAAAAAGATGGGGTGAATTTTTTTTTTTTTTTTTTGAGATGAGGTCTCGCTCTATCACCTAGGCTGGAGTGCAGTGGCACGATCTCAGCTCACTGCACCCTCTGCCTCCCAGGTTCAAGCAATTCTCCCACCTCAGCCTCCCAAGTAGCTGGGATTATAGGGGCATGCCACCACACCTGGCTAATTTTTGCATTTTTAGTAGAGATGGAGTTTCACCATGTTGGCCAGGCTGGTCCTGAACTCCTGACCTCAGGAGATCTGCCTGCCTTGGCCTCCCAAAGTGCTAGGATTACAAGCGTGAGCTACCGCACCCGTCAAGATGGGGTAATTTTGATGTCCAGACAGAAGTTGTCATTTACGATGAAGCTTTGATTGTCACTCTGTGAAGTCCTGCTGAATATTAAAAGCTTACAGAAAGCAGCTTTTCTCCCCAAGGCAAAAAGAGCCCTTCGATCTGTGGTGGGACTTTGCAAAAAGCTGAGCTGCCACTCAAACAAATAATTCCCTGCTAACTGCAAGTTTCTGTCTTGTTTATGGAGGGCCTGTTGAGAAGGCCCTCCAAACCCTTAGTTCCAGAATCGGACGAGGGGAATCTGTCATCATTCATTGCAAACTCCATCTCCACCCACTGTGCTGAAGACCTGTCCAGGGATGGACCAAGAACTTCCTCTGGGGTGGCTGTGCTCATGGACACTAATTTGATAATTTCCAACCTCCCTCATTACCAAGATCCCCTTCCTTCACCTGTGAACGCCAAATTCCATCTTCTTCTCTTCCCTCCTGTGTGACAGAGTGGGGAAAGATGGGAACTGAGGGAAAGCAGAGGAGAAACTCAGTCCCTTGAGAGATGGGAGCTGATGGGAAGGAGGTAGAAACTTGGTCCTTTAGCCAGGAGGCTCTGCAGGCATTCAGGCCTGATCTACCACGTAAGGTGATTTCTTTCTTTTTGGAAAGCTCCCATTTCATGGGGTGAACAGGTCCAAGGACTGCTGTGGACCACTTGGTGATCCCATGGGCCGGAGTGGGGTTACAGGACCCCAAATTGAATGTGTGGAGGGGACTCTGAAGCAGGTGTGAAAACCAGGAGAGGTGGGAGGAAAGACAGGGGTGGTGCATCAAGACCACAGAAGCGGGCCCGGCCGGCCTTCCCACACAGTTACTTGAACTGAGCTCCCCATAAGTACACATGTGCACACAGCAAGAATAAGCTGGACAAATGGCAGCAGAAAGAGAAAGAACAAAACAGAGAGTTGATGAATACATCCATAATCAGCACTAACGCAGCCCTGGAAAGAAAAGCAAAGAGAAAAGGCAAACACCGTGGTGTGCAGCTCTTATTGTCTAATAAAATAAAATATACCAATTCTTTGGGGAATTTATTTTTTCTGGAAATAAATTCTTGGAGGAATTTATGTGACAGAACACCCCAGGGGAACATCCTTGCGTTGGGAAGGAGGCCACCTCGTCTGGTGGCCTCAGGCGTTCCAGTGATGCAGGGGAGGGGCCCAGGCAGCTGTGCTGGTCCAAGGGGCTCCAGGGAGAATGAGCTGTATCCTTGGCCAGAGATGTTGCGCATCCTCTGGGGGGATATGATGGGAGAATGATGGGGGGAGTTGGGGATATGCCCCCCAGGGATTACAAGTGGACGCTGGGGACTAGCACTGTCAGTTCATTGTCGACTATGTCCTGCCCCAGAGACAGGGCACAAGCCCATCCTTAGGGACACACATGAAGAGGGGAGGCAGGAAGGTTCAGGCATTCCCTCTGGCCTAGACTGGCTGAAGGAGGGAGATTTTAATGGTTGGCATAGGTGGTGAGGGGTCCACCAAAGGTAGGAACACATCCCTGGGGCTCTGGGAGGAAGAAGCATCAGGACTGCAGCTCCGGCCTCTTCAGGCTCAGGGTCCTAGGGTAGAACAAGGCTGGAGAAGTGGTGCATGGAGGAAAGAAAGAAAGATGGGAAGGGAGAATGGACAGGGAGGAAGGAAGGGAAGGATGAAAGGGAAATGGAGGGAGAAAGACATGGAAAGCTGGGAGGACAGAGGGAAAGGCAGAAGGTAAAGGAGGCACGGCCAAGGCTGTAAGGAGGAGTTCCGCTTTTATTCTACTGTCTGGCTTCATGCCATTGCATGGGGCCCTGTAAAATAAAAAATGATACCTCCTGGGGCTATTGGTTTTTATCTTAGAGGACCCTGCGGGGAGATGGGGAAAACTGTTCAAGTTGCAAGCCTTGGGAGCTGACTTTCATGACGATGGCTGTCTAGGGCTGTTCAAAGCTAAGATGACAGATTGGCAGAGTGCAGGAAGGTGAGAGAGTGTTGGGGAAGTTGTCCATACAGGGGACCATGTAGGGTTTTGCTGGAAGATAGACCTGGATGGAAGTGGAAGTGAGACTGGTGGGTGCCACAGATGATTCTAACTCCTGCACCTTCCCTTGTCCTTCCGAAAAACGCATCACACATGTAACACAGTCATAAAAGCTTGCAGGGAGGAGAAAAGAGAGATATCAATAGACCAAGGGAGAGAGAGGGTGGAGGGCCTTGCTGTGGACAGTGAGGGATGGAGGTCCTGCCTCTCAGCCACTGCCCTCAAGGCTGCTTGAAGCTCCCATGCTGAGATGCCCACCTGGCTGAGAGGCTGCTGCTTCTCTGTTCCCCAACTTCTCCATCTGCTGGTGCAGCTCGTCCTTGCTGTGCTGGGGGGAACCCACTGGGAGGGTCTTGGCATCCCCAAACGGGGCCTTCCTGCTCAGACATTGGGTGGCTGTGGAGGGAGCTCAGCCCTCATTCCTCCCCAAGCTCATATCTCCAGAGCAGCAAGTCTCCCCGCTCCACCAGGGGAGAGATGAGGAGAGCTAGGCAGCTGCCTCCACCAAGCCTTCACCCAACCACGGTCCTTCACTTCTACCAGGACAGGACAACCCAGCCTCCCAGGTCCCAGGAGGACTCAGCATGACTGAGGACACCCAAGAGGAACCACCAGCCTATCCCTGAAAAAGCAAAGACACTTTGGGGAACAGAAGAGCATCTTAAATGATATCAACTTTGACTCAGAGATTTTGAGAAGACGCTGTATCCAAAAACCAAAGAAGAAGTGTCGAAGCTGTGGTAAATGTTTAAGAGAACAGCCACCTTAATCACATTTTGAGTGAATTATGAATTCCCTCTCCCTGGCTCTTCCTCATTCTTCTGTATCCTCCCCATTTCTTTACTGAATTTATAGCAGACTGAATTTGGAAGTTGATTTGAATGTTTAAATATATGAGACACTCTTTGTTACTTTGGAATGTGTAAGGTATTAATTTTCTTACATTTTGATTTTTTAAAGGTTCATAGAAAATTGCAAGTTTCATCAGGAAAAAAATTATCTAGTTCTGCTCAAAATAACATCTTACGGAAACTTTCAGAGTTTCACCAGACAAAATGTCCCAGGCTTTGGTTTTGCAGTTGGTGTCTACAGATGAGCATAGTCCTTGAAGTAATCATGACTCAGGTTATTCAAAATAAACCCTTTAAGAATTGCAAACTCTCCTCTGCGCATGCCCTGTGACCTCCATGTCCCTCCATTACATCTGCTCAGAGTAAGGCCTAATGCGACTGACTCATGGGGGAACCACAGGTAGCAAATGGCCAGAGCTCACACAGAGGGATGAGTGCACTTCACCTGCAATGTGACTCAGCAGGCCAACAGATGCTATCAGGGAAGAGCACTAAAAATCAAAGGGTGGCTTGCTGCGTCTCGGCATCTGTCCACGAGAAACATGATGCCATGGTTATTTTGTGATTTCGGTGGTAGGCTGCTGGTCAGGTGTCTCCAAGCAAGTTGGTCAAAATGGAAACAGTTGTTTCTTTGAGCAGGCAGGGGTCAAGGCTGGTATGGAAAAGGCCTAGGCAGCTGCACCCTCTTGAGCCACTGGCCAGCACCTGTGCCCTGTTTGTGGCTTTCCTCTGCTCCCAGGAGACCCTTCTCCATGCAGGTGCTGCGTGGCACCAGGCATGAGTCTGAAGCTCCTTCTGCCACAAGCACCCTCATTATTTGTGATTGTGCAAAAAGGGAAGTCTCTGCCAAGAACCTAACCAAATGTTAGTGCCTGTTCTCAGGACTTCCCATAACCCTGCTCTGCTTGGATTCCTTTCACCCACTTTGAAAGCAGCCAAAGGGTTAAGTCATCCAAGGTGCATCTCAAAGCATCTCAAAGCAGGGCTGCGAGCAGCAGGAGTTTGAGCTTTGTTGCAGTTGCAAGCTGAGTGTGAGAAAAGACATTCAGGCACAGCTTATCTTTGAATACACACACAGAAGTATCAGGAGCAGTTAGAGATAAACAGCTGGCTAAGAAGCATGTGTAAAGATGCTCAACGTCATTGGTCATTAGGGATAGGCAAATCGAAACCACAGTGAGACTCTGCTTGACTCCCATTAGAATGGCAGCAATACAAAACAAACAAAACAGAAGATAATTAGTGTGGATGAGGATGTGGAAAAATTGGAAACTTCAGACATTGCCGTTGAGAATGGAAAATGGTACAGCTGTTTTGGAAAACAGTTTAATGTTTCCTTAAAAAGTTGAACAGAGAATTAGCATGTGACCCAGCAATTCCATTTTAATGTTTGGACCCCAAAGAATTGAAAGCAAGGACTCCCACAGAGACTAGTATGCCAATATTTATTGCAGCATTATTCACAATAGCTAAAAAAGTGTAAACAACTCAAGTGTCTGTTGGCAGATAAACAAAGTGTGGTAGATACACACAATGGAATACTATTCAGCCATAAAAAGGAATTAAGTTCTTATATATGCTACAACGTGGATGAACCTTGAAAACATGCTAAGTGAAATAAGCCAGGTACAAAAGGACAAATATTGTATAAAAACACTTACATAAGGTACCTAGATTAGTCAAATTGGTTGAGACAGAAACTAGAATCGAGGTTGCCAGGGGCTGGGGAGAAGGGAGGATGGGGGCAGTTATTGGTTAACGGGTGCAGAGTTTCAGTTTGAGGTGATGAAAAACATTTTGGAAATAGTGGTGCTGGTTGTACAACATTGTGAATGTACTTAATGCCACTGCATTGTATACTTAAAATAAATGGGTTTGGGGCATTTATGGATTTTCCTTTCATTGTAGGTCACTAAGAACATGGTGGGAGGAGAAGCCACTGCCTTTGTAGGCCCCACCTACCCCAGAGCTTCATTCCTCACCAGGATGAATGACAGGATTCCAGACTAGAGGACCCTTGCGTGAGCCACCAGGGCATCCGGGGGATCCCTGTGAGCAGGGTGAGGGTGAGCGCTCAGGTTCCACAGGGCTCTGTCCTAGGCAGGCCAGCAGATGCAGTGATTGCAGATCCTCCTTGTACAAATGGAACAGGCACGTGCATTTGCGGCACACCCAGAACTCCTTGGAGGATCAGTTGTCTCCCAGGCAGGGAAGGTCCCCCAGATATAAAATACTTCCCCATTTAGAGGAATGACAACAGCAAAGGAAACCATATTCTGCTAGCTTACTGGGAAGAGAGGAAAAACTCTGTCATGCATACACAGACAGAGGCTCTGCCAAAAGAGAGAGGCAGCAGATACAGATATTAGCAAATGACTGTCCTCTCCAGAAGAAACACACCAGCCAGGAACAGCCCTCACACCTGTAATCCCAGCACTCTGGGAGGCCAGGTGGTAGGATGGCTTCAGACCAGGAGTTTGAGACCAGCCTGGGCAACATGGCACACTCCGTCTCTACAAAAAATGAAAGAAAAAAAATAGCTCAGTGTGGGGGCACACACCTGCAGTCCCAGATATTCCAGAGGCTAACTAGGAGGATCTCTTGAGCCCAGGAGATGGAGGCTGCAGTGAGCTATGATCCTACCATCACGCTCCAGTCAGGGCAACAAAGCAAGACCTCATCTCTTTTAAAAAATAAAAGAAAGAAAAAATGAAAAGAAAAAAGAAACACACCATTTCACCTGCTTGAAGGCCAGTGCTTCTCTTTGTTGTCCCCCACGACACTATACCCAGGTCACTGTCAGGGACCCTGGGGGGCTTATAGTGGCTTACTGAAGGCTAGACAGTATCCCCTGGCAGTACCAGTTAGGATTCTATCATCATGAGAAAGAGGCTTCATTCAGCTCGCTCAATGGAGCAAACTGGAAGGTAATGAGGGGCTCAGGGAATTTGTCCTGGGAAGGCAAGAAGCATAATCCTGTCTCACGGCAGAGGCCATCAGTCCAGGGTCCCAGCTGGAGCTGCTGACACTTTGTCCCTGTCTCACTCATTGAAGATGCCGCTCCTTGGGTGAGGGCCTGTGAGCCAGGGTTAGGTCACCTACCCTACCCTGTGTGACCACAGGCAAGGATAGACAGGATTTCACTTCCTAGACTTCCACGGTGGAGGCCAGGCACCTAAGATTATTCTCCCACCGACACCAAACACAGTGGGGGAAAAGTCATCCCCAAAAGGAAACTGGGGGCCAATAGGCAGGGGTGGATGTGGGGCACCCCAAAAACCAACACACAGCCACCGACCCCATCAGCCATGATTTACATCCATGCCCCTCCTGGACCAAATCCCACTGCCCTGGGCATCAACGGGCAGGGCCCACACAGGCTTCATCGATGTGTCCTCTCCAGGAAGTGGAGGGTCTGTTTGTGCATCTGGAGTAGCTGGTGCCTAGTAGAAAGTCAGTGCGGTTTTGGCTTTGGCAGAGCAGCCCAGGCTCTCTCTGTATTCCCACAAATCGAGGCAGCTCTGCTGTGTTACTCTCATGGTTTTGGCAGCTTTGGCTGCAGGTCCTCCTGAGGCCGGGAGACTTCTGGGGCATATCAGTTGCTGGGGGCTGTGCTTCCCCAGGGCAGACGCATGGAGAAGCTCTGGGGCAGAGTGACCGTGGAAGTTCGGTGATGTCACCCCTTCTCATGCAGCTAATCACTGGGTCAGGAAACAACTCTCCTGGCATGAACCTGTTCCTGGTCTCAGCAACCTGCACATTGTGCTGGTGCCAGGTCAAAGGGAGGGCAGGAAGCCAAGGGATGGGGCAGGCCTGGGGGGCAGAGAAGGGCAAGTGGGTGGTATGTGGGAGGCAGGTGAGGGTGGAACACGCGTATTTACCCAGGCAAGGGTCTGGCCAGGCTCGCAATCAGGAGAGGGAGAGAAGAGGCTGACTCCAAGCCAAACCCTTCGCTGAAGGAAATGCACCAACACTCAGAGGGTTCTTGTTTAGTAGAGGAGCAAGCAGCCAAGCATTGGCCTTCCCCAGGGCAGGGACATAGGGCCGGTGAGCAGCTGAGCCAGGATTTGAACAGGAGTTTTGAACAGCAGTCCCCCTTGGTGAGGCAGAACCAGATGAGGATATGAATGGGGATGGGTTAGGATGCTAAGGAAGGGTGGGCTTGCTTGCACTGGGGAGAGGCCTTACTGGGAATTAAGAATTGAGGGTGGGGATTGCTCCCCCGGGGGGAATGGTTTCAGCTGCCTGAGTTTTTATCTCACCCCTTCTTACCTTCTTCTGCAATGACTGACCAACTTCCACTTCAAAGAGATCTTTGATTGTGACTCCATGACATCAGTAAGCATTCAAGTCAGTGAATTTACCTTCTAATAGTGATTGGAACTCAAAGCCAGTTCACAGCTTGACCTGCATACATCAAGCAGGAGGGTGACTGTCAGATGCGTCATCTCATGCGGGAGGAGAATTTGTTCAAGTAGGAAGAGAGGACCCTCAGGAATGGGCCTCTTGAAAGTCTGTAGGTGCCTGAGGCTGGAAGCCACACCTGGCCTCTGGCCTTCAGGACAATCCTCAAGAAGGGGTTAGGATGAGCCCACCTGGTTCTCAGTTGACTAATTGGTTAAAAATGTGAACACCAAATATTAATTTGCTTTGTTTTTATCAATTGATTCTATTTGGGGTGGGGGAGAAGGAGAAACATTTTAAAAGTTAAAATAAAAACCCAGTGCTACATTGCCAATTTCAAGATGAAGTAATAAAGAACTATCCTGGGAGGGAGAATCATTTCTGATGAGGTTAACATTACAGACTAAGCATTATGCATTTTTAACTCTCAGTGGTTAATATTGGGAAAGTGTCTGGTGGTCCTTGGGGTTTAGAGTGCTGTCTGAAACCTAGAGCTGCCTGGTTGTGGCCACTTTTTGTTTTTAACCACGAATTAAGCTTGGATCATTCAGAACAGACTGACTTACTCATCAGGGATGCAAACTCCACACGCCCAAAGTAGTCTCTAGTCTTCAGTCCTGAGTCTCAGGCACCCACACCCCCGTGGGCTTGGTTCTCCAAACAAGCCCTTACCGAAACCAGGCCAGATGTAGAGATTAAAGTTCCCGAATTTCAGCAAAGTTAAATAATAATAATAGACATAAAACAACCAACCAACACCAAAAGACGTAGGTGTGAACTATGCTAACCCCAGCAGTGGAGAGGAACAGGCCTTTGATGATGGCCCTGATGGATAGAGGACAATGGAATGCTCTAAACATGAGGCCTCAGGGAGCAACCCAGGTCCTCCTTGTCAGAACCTGCTCTAGTTTGGGATCCAGCAGGAACCTCAGGAGCCTCCTTCACTTTGGGGGAGATGACTGAGACTCAGAGCCCCCAGGCACACCTTGGGACGGTCCCCACTCTTCCCTGTGGTGGATCTGGGGCATTTCTATACTGCTGTTTGGGAGAGCATCCCAGATCTAGTGCCCTGGCTGGGGTGGATGAAGCCAGGGCACTCTGGCTGGTGGAGGCAGGAGAGGAGGCCAGCCAGGCCCCGCATGACCCCGCATTGATGGGAAGGAGAACGGACACTTTCTTTCAAGGTGCTCAAATGTCCCACATCACTTCTGTGAAAACCCAAACACAGGAACCACCCCTCTCAGCTGCTACAGGCCAGAAATGAAAATTACTGCAATCCCCAGGGGCCTGGGAAGACCTCTGCTGACATTCCCTCTGACCACTGTGACGGTGCCCCCTTGGGCTGCCTCCCCCACTGCGTGTGAAGAGCGTTCCAGCCCCAGGCTCCCAGCTCCTGCTCCCCTGCCTCCATCACTCCATGCCCCAGGGACCTCAAGTAGAAAGCTTAGTTTTCTCCCTGTTTGGGTGCAGTTGGGATAATTTTTAATACATTCCTTTTTGCTCTTCATCAACTTCAAATGTCTCAAGATGTCCTGAGGGCAAAAGAGCTGATTTAGCTCTCAGATTAGAAGAGAGTGGCCTAACGCCTCACTCATTTTGAAATACTGACATTAACGGGGAAAATTACTCAAGCTCTCCTGTTACTTCCTGTGCTTAATTAAGTGGCTCTGCAGGTGACTCACTCCCTTATTTTTCAGAATGACATCAGACTTATTTTCCATTTTAATAGCCTGGTTACTTCATTGATTTTTTTAAAAAATCCAATTTCACTTTCTAGTGAGATTTCTTTATCTGATTTTTTTCTCCACACTAGGAAATGCTAGGAAATGCTAGGAAACTCTCATAGTGGTAAAACTTCGACTTATGAATGCCTCAATATATATATATTTTTTTTAGTTCAGGGCCCCAAATCAGAATTTAAAGAAGAAATTAGAGGTGTAATCTTTATTTGCTAATTACCTAAGTAATTTCACAAAGTGTTGGAGTTGTTAATATTATTAACTATTCCTGAGAAGAGGCCCCCGGGGCCACCAAATGTGTACTTTGTCTTTGAGGTGGGTCTGTGTCCCTGCAAGAAGCCACATCTGGCTGTCAGCACCCTCCACACCCACAGAAATGCCTCCACCTTTGTCACTTTCCCCATCAATTTGAGAAGGAGGATTCTAAACTCAAGCTTGTTTTAAGCTCATTCAATATGCATCAGGTGGAGATAACATGTATTAATCTGGAGGTCATTTTTTCTTGCAGTTTGGTAAATTCTGTTGTCTGAAGGGACGCTTTGCACTCAGATTTGTGAAGCAGCAGATGCAAAGGTTTCACATGGTGCTTGGCATTTATTTATTGTTTATTTGTTTTTATTTTGTTTTTGGTTTGTTTGTTGGGTGTCTGGGCTGGCGAAGTGAACTTCATTTTCTGCCCTATCTGAGGGGTTTTCCTCCATTCAGCCCTGACTCAGTTTCCCCATAGGAGCCACACCGGTGAGGGCAGGCAGAGGGTGCTGGTTCTGAGTCAACTTTGCATGGAAGGCCGGGCAACCATGCTCATTACTTAGAGCGAGCGTCATTAGGAAACTCCAACACAGACCGGCTAGACAGCTCCCCATGGTGCCCCAGCTTTCTCTCCCGAAAGGAGCGGCCAGGACAGGGAGCAGAAGGTGACTGCCGTACTGCCCGGAGCTCTTCTCTCCGGAGGCTCAGCGAAACTAGAGAAACTCGGTGGACACACTACAAGACTTCAGAGATAAAGATATAAAATATGCAGTAGGCACTCACTAAATGTTAATTTTCTTCCTTTTTTAATATTTTCATTATGATAGTTAAATTAATGACTGCACAACTGGAAGAATACACACCCTAATGATATTTTCCCTATAATAAAGGTGTCCATTATTTTCTGTCTACCTTCTTGAATGTCCTGCTTCCTCTAAAGAACTGAAAAGACTGATTCGACACTAACATCCATTTGAAGAAAAGCTGCATCATGATAAAATTTGGCATGGGCTATCCCTTCAAAAAGTTCTTTCTGAACCATCAACTGTGACCATAAATTGCACCAGGCAGGAGGTGGTGCTGGAGGGACAAAGAAATGCCAGCCAGTCGCTGCACTGGAGTTACCAGCAATCACACAGGAAGGCCACTAGTCTAGAGAGACAGGTAGGACAGAGACGGGAGCAAATCAGAGGAGCCCAGACGCTAGTGCACGGGTTAAATAGCCTCTTACACATCTAGTTAAGATCACCTCAAATTGCTGTGGGACTCCATAGCTCCCTACAGCCCAGTTCCAAGCTTCTGCTCTCACTGGATTAGTGCCATGGATACATGGTCCTCTGCATTAGCTGGGCTCTCTATCTTGGGTGACATCAAACCTAAAGATGAACTCTAGTCCCTCACTGATAACCTCACAAAAACTCAGTTTCAGAAGACATTTGTAGATGGAACAGACTTTACCAAATGGTGGGTGAATGGTGGGTGAATGATAGGTGAGGGGGTGCCTGGTATTAAGTGAATAAATATGGGGGGAGTTAGTCGCAGAACTTCACACTGAGATTTAGAGTCTGGTGTCTTTGTTCTTGGAAGTCTTCAGCTCCCGCCCGATCCCTGAGGATCTTCCCCTGATGACTGATCTTGCATCATCGCCCTCCGTCCCCGAGGGAGCAACACAGAGTGGCCCGGGTCCACTCTCATGACGCCTCCGTTAATCCCCCTGGCTCAGGAAACTTCCAGCCCTGCCCACAGCAGTGGATGCCTTCAGTGCATCTTAGTCTTCCACCCCCAAAAGCTGTGGGGATGGTGGTGGGGGGTCTCTGTGCGGGATCACCGCTTTCCTAATACCCCTGGTCCCAGGAGATGGGAGGATGGAGACATGGCCATTGTGGGAATGAGGTGGCAGACTTCTCAGGACATGCGCTGTCTTGCTCTGCCTCCTTGGGCCTCATGGCCCCTGTTCTCCCTGCTGAAGTCGATGTTCTGGCAGACTGGACTGTCCCTTGGCCCAGTGCCTGGAATACCAGGTAATTAGGTCATCATCAGGGCAGCGGAGGCCAGCCTCTGATATTCTGCGGCATCTTACTCGCTCTTGGGGCCTCTGTCTAATGGGGCCACATTGCCCTTTCTTTGCACAGCTGGCTTTGTGCTTGCTACTAATTGTTTTTTAAACTGAGCAATCCATTGTTGAGAGATCACACATAAGTGGGAAATTATAAAGAAAAACAAGTGGATGGCCGACATAAAAATCAGGATGGTTGCTAGCCCTGGTGAGGGAGGAAGACACCATGTGGGAGAAACACAGGACCCTTTTGTAAAATGCTGGTTTTTTGTTTTGTTTTGTTTTGCTTAGCATTGGGTGTGGATACTCAAATGTTCTTCTTATGATTATTCTTTAAACCGTTCAGCTACATTTTATACAGTCTTCTGTATGTGTGATGCATTTTATAATATGAGTGGTATATTTCACAATCAAAATCACTTTTAAGAAGCTCTTTTGCCATGGCTGACTCTAGTTTGCCGTTTCCCCAGGGCCAGCCAGCCTGGCGGAGCACGAGGAGCACCGGAATCTGCCCCTGCCACTGTCTCTCCTGCCCTCCACCACACGCTCAGGTCACATCCTGTCCTGCTTTCCATTGCCTGTGGCCACTATCACTTGCCAACATTCTGAACGTCCCACTGCCTTCAACCCTCCCCACTTGTTCAGCACAATATGGAAACTGAAAAAAAAAAAAAAATGAGTTTCAGAGAGCCCTGTTTCCGGAGGGAATCCAGCTCCATCATGAGTCTGTTCAGAAAGGCAGGAGTGCCTTCTGATGTAGGGCGCTTATCAATTTAGCACACAGAGGGCTGCGTGATGGCCTAGTAAGAGCCTGAGCTTTGGAATCACAGAGCCTGGGCCTGCTCAGTTCTATCCCTTATGGACGGTGTGGAAGGTTCTCCCCTCCCTGCTTTCCCTGACTAGGCTTAACTTCCCCCTGAGCCCAGGACCCTTGTTACTCTTGTGCCCTAACCTTCAAGTCATCTTTCCACCACCTTCCTTCTGCAGCTTTCTCAGGTCATCCGCCCCATGGGGGTCCCCATTCAGTCCTACCTTGGCCTTGCCTTTCCCCCTGCCTGTAACCTTGGTGAACTTTTCATAAGAGTCTACGCAGTCTTCTTGTAAGCAGATTAATGCCGAGGAAAAGTCTCGGTGAAGGCACGTCCCACCTACCACCTCCAACCTTACACAGCTGGCCGGGGCAGTGGGTGCCAAGGATACCTCATGGCCGTTTGGACCCTGAACCTGCTATGGGTCCCACTGGCCAGACACGTGCTTTCCCTTTGGAAGTGCTTGTCTCAAACGTAGACACATTGAACCAAACCAATGGGTATGGGCAATTGGAAGAGGTGCACAGATTCATTTGGTTGCAGCAAATGCTTGGTTTGGCAAATGCTTGAGGGCCTTCTGGTTGGAATAGCTCCCCTGCATGTCTGCGGGTCTGTCGTGAGGATCTCAGCTCAGGTAGGAGAGGATAGGGTCTATTGATCAAACTTTCCCAGGCCACCCCATTCCCTTCTTCCACGCAAGGCAGCATGGTATGAATGCTTCAGATGGGCCTGGATGCAAAGCCTGCCCTTGCCGCTTCCTCGCTGTGTGATCTAGGGGAAGTTGCGCAGCCTGTCTGAGCCTCAGTTTCTTGAAGCATCAAATGAGGATGGTAATCTCTGTTTCTCAGGGTAAGCAAGGAGCTTAAATGAGAAAATTGAGGTAACCTGTGGGCACAGCACAGGGCACTTTGTGAGCAC
Organism: Colobus angolensis palliatus; assembly: GCF_000951035.1. Taxonomy (NCBI): domain Eukaryota; kingdom Metazoa; phylum Chordata; class Mammalia; order Primates; family Cercopithecidae; genus Colobus; species Colobus angolensis. The sequence continues at coordinate 1,639,021 of NW_012116888.1, forward strand.
TCAGTAGGTGCCGGCTCCTTTCTCCTCCCCTCTGCCTTTCTCTCTCCGCTTACCCCTGTAAAGTAGCTTCACCTCTCAGAAAGCAGCAAAGATTGTCCAGTGTCCCTCTCATTCCCAAGACCCCCACTGGCCCCTCACCCAGTGGCCTCTCAGGGAGCTCCCCCGTCCTCAGACGTCCTATCCCAGCAGAGATGGAATCCACGTAGCTGGCCCTTTCCTCCACACGACCCGGCCAGCGCAACCCTTCCCCGTATGATTACAATTTGTTTCTGGTTGTTTACCATGAGAATCTCACTGAAGCAACGAAGGCTTCCTAGGTGCTTCTGAAGAAGCAAGGTAAATTTTAGAACCCTGGTGTAAAAAAAGTGCTGCTCTGTGCAGAGAAGCCCGAGGAGAGAGCCCCGATGGTAAGGAAGCACAGGGACCCAGCTGCAGGGCTGGTGGAGGGCTCCTTTTGCAGACCCCTGAGCTGGGAGAACAGATGGGCAGCACACAGGTGAAATGTGATCCTCTGTGGGGCTGTGTTTTCTGCCCCAGAAGAAAGAAGAGTCAACGACTTAACTATTGGGTTATGGTTTTGTACAAAGCCTGAGAGGAGGAAAAAGGTTCCTTTTTGAATAATAGACAGGAATTACAGCCTGAAGGGCGCCTGCTCAGGGTGGGCGGGGCTGTGGCTGTCCCATTGACATCTGAGAGGTGCTGCTGTCTCGAAGCCTCCGCCCTCCTCTGACTGGCTCCTGGCCCCAGCTCCTGCACTGCTGCGGCCTTTTGGCTCAGGCACATCCTTCCTGGAGACTAGAACTCATCCCCCGACATCACCTTCACAGCCAGGGGGCCACCCAGGCAATGCAAATCTCCATCTGGGGAGACCGGCCAACTCCAGGAAAGTTGGGGACCAAGAAAATCGTGTGACTTTAGACTCTTGGTAGATGTTGCCTGACCCTGGGCTGCCTGGGGCACTGCATTCCTGGTGCCTGGCACTGTGCCTGGCACACAGTAGGGTTATTGTCTCTGAGTAGCTGGGTGAGTGTAGGTCAGAGCTGGGAGGCAATGTGGGCTCTCATAGTCAAGGTCACATGGCTCATTAGGGACAGTGCTTGAAACATTTCAGTAGGGATTCGCCACTAGTCAACAAATTTTGGTTAAGTACGTATTATGTGCCTGCCACTGTGTTAGGAGCTAAGAGTACAGTCAGGAACAAAAGAACGTTCAGTGTACTCCAGACAGATGTTAAACAAATACATAGAAGCCAAATTATGTACAGTGCTAAGAGGAATGGCATTCAGGCCAGGGCAGGGTTCTCCCAGGTGGTGGCATTTCAGGATGAGTAGCACTGGCCACATGGAGAAGTGAGAAGAGGGTCTCAGGTGAGGAAGCAGCGTGTGCAAAGGCCCTGGGGAGGCCTGCACTGCAGGAGCTGGGGGAAAGGAAGTGTGGTAAGAGGTGAGGAGGAGAAGGACCTGATGGTGAGGATATCACAGTCTGATTTTCATTTTTTAAAGGACACCTTGGCTCCTGCAAAGGTGGGAGGGGAGGAGAGGGGCATGGGTGGGTCCATGGGTGATGACTGCAGGGGATGGTGGCTTGTGGTGCCCTGTCACTCACCAGATCAGTGACTGTGGCAAACAACTGGCCTCCCCAGCCTCAGCTTCCTCCATGTGACTTGGGGACACATGCTTCACAGTACTGTTGTGGGGTGTATATTTTTGCAAGGGGCTGGTGCTGGGAGGGAACCAACACTGCCACTCTTCCCATGCACACCGTCCTACGCTCTTCCCACGCACAGCATCCTATATTCTTCCCACGCACACCATCCTACGCTCTTCCCACGCACACCATCCTACGCTCTTCCCACGCACACCATCCTACGCTCTTCCCACGCACACCATCC
>NW_012116888.1:1641461-1642186 GCF_000951035.1 Colobus angolensis palliatus
GTGAACACCATCCTATGCTTCCAGTGGGAATGATTCACTACCTGGGAAAGCTAGACTTTACACACTGGCTTTTCTTCTTGTTTTAAGATAGAGAGAAATTCTTAATTGTAATGTGGTCACATGTGTCAGCCTTTTGTCCCTTGGTTTGTGTTTTTTGAGTCTTCCCCAAGAAGTCCCTCCTTCTCACCATGTGACCATAAAGGTGTTCTCTCATGACTGGAAAGTTTCACTTTTCCACTTAGGTCCTTGAGCCATCTGGAATTTGTGTCTGATTCTGTGAAGTCCAGCTCTCCTACTGCCTGGCTGGGAGATTTGGAGTAAGTCGGGCTCCCTGTGTCCCCAGCTAACAGATGAGAAGATTAATTAGGCCATCTCTGCAGCATCTTCATCACCTACAGTTGCAAACATTCAGTCTTTCTTGCTGCAGCCTGTGACCAGGGTGATAGTCCGGTCGGCATGATAATAAAATAATCCCACTGACGTCCATGCTGCAAAAACGCAGCCACGCTGACACAGTATTGGCTGTCCTCCCCAGCTCTCTTCCAGAAACAAAACAAAGCACCTCAGAGCAGGTTTCCCAAGGCCCACTCATGGCCAGAACTTTGCTTTAAATCATTCCCCTTTGACAGTTTAGTTTTAACTGTACTGCATGTACCCAAGCCAAGGATGGGAGAAGAAGCCTCAGTAACTAGAATTGTTATTAAAACCATATATTCAACTCCACT
>NW_012116888.1:1643241-1701991 GCF_000951035.1 Colobus angolensis palliatus
AGTAGAGGCTTGCGTACAGCAAAAAGGCTGAACTTCCTGAGGGCGAGAGGGAACTCCCCCCGCCTGACCGCCTTTGAACAGGGATACTGGTTCTTCCTGGGTCGGGAGCCTGCTGGCCTTAGAGCCTTAGAACAGGAGCTACACCATTGGCTCTTCTGGGCCCAGGGCTTTGGACTCAAACAAAGGCCTGTGTGAGAACCGATGTCGAGAACTGATGAGTTCTCCTGGGTCTCCAGCTCACTGGCTGTAGGTCTTGGAACTTGTCAGCCTCTGGAATCACATGGAACTTGTCAGCCTCTGGAATCACATAAGCCAATTAATGCACACCCTACTCTTCTCTCAGCTCCGTTTCTCTGGGGGACCCTGACTAATCCAAGGTCCTACAGAACACAGGTGACTCCACGAGGCTCACCTCTGTGGATGGGAGAGGCAGTTCCCAGACGAGGGAACATCATGAGGTGGGCAGATACCCAAAGAGGGTTACAGCGGCCATTTCACTCCAGGAGCAGCACACTGAGCAGCAGGGCCCTGAGCCCCTCTGACCAGCGGTCATGGGAAGGGGCTGCAACCCAGATACGTGATGATAGCCCATCCCAAGGCCAGCTCAGAAAATGCTAGGATTTGCCTTCACCCCCGGTGGGGTCATGTGTGTGAGGGGAGCAAGTGGGAAGGAGACTTTGGACCCCAGGCCCAGTCCATCAGCCACCCCATGGCTGAGGGGTCACCCCATAAGCTCTTGAATGCCAGCCTGAGGCCGTCTGGGGAGACTTTGTGATGCGGACAGAGCCCCTCCTTCAGGGAAGTTTTTAGACTGGGCTGTGTGCTTAGAGCTACTGTGCTAGGCACAGCCTCCCCCATTTGACCATGGGCTCTCCACCGTGTGCTCCCGCCTTAGAATCAGCCTCCTTCTCTGTAAGTGGAGATGGCCCTGGCGGCCCAGGTATGAGGGGCCCCAATCAATGACACCTTCTCCCATCCACCTCTGAGCTAGCGGGGAAATAAGACACAAGAGTGAGGCAGGAAAAGACCAAAGTAGCAACAGCCAGGACCCCTCCCAGTCCTCAGGGAGCCCCTCGGCCCCTCGCCACTTTCAAGGCCAGGGATAAAATAAGTTTGTTTGTTTGTTTCCAGATAAAGGTTTATTTCTCTCTGCTTAATTCTTTTTCAAAAATTTGATTTTATTGTGCTAAGAACACTTACCATGCGATCTTCCCTCTTATTGGATTTCTAGGGGCATGATACAGTCTTATTAACCGTAGGCAGGTGCCATGCTTCATGGCCAGTCCCCAGGGCTTATTCATCTCACTGCGCTGAAACTTGAGGCCCTTTGAGCAGCAGCTCCTCAGTCCCCTCCCCCAGCCCCTGGCAGGACCGTTCTCCTGTCTGTTTCTATGAGTTTCACCATTTTATATATAGCATGTTAGTGGAATCAAACAGTATTTTGTGTCTGGCTTCTTCACTTAGCACCATGTCCTCCAAGTTGATCGATGTTGTGGCATGTATCAGAGTTTCCTTCCTTTTTGAGGCGGAATAATATTCCATTGCATGGATACAGCACATTTTCTTTATCCAGTCGTCTGTTGGTGGACATTCAGGTTGCTTGCACTTCTTAGCTATTGTAAATAGGCTTCTAGGAGCATAAGGATGCTGACTGTTTTGGATAAATACCCAGAAATGGGGTTGCTGGATCATATGGTAGTTATCTTTTTAATTTGTAATACATTTCATCTCTCACTCCGGCTACGTCTGAGTTTCTCCCTTGATAGAGGTAGAAAGTTCCAGAGAGGCCCAGGCAGGGCCAGCAGTGAGAAGGCCTGAGCCTCCTTACTAGGGTATTTCTCCCCCATGGGCTGCCTCTCACTAACTGCACAGCTGAATCACATGTCCCTTCCCAGGGCTGCTGTGCATCACACACTCACACCCACAACTCGCTCCGTGTGTGCGGGGTCGAAGAGTGATCCCGTATCTACATTCATCCAGAACCTCAGAGTGTGACCCTACTTGGAAATAGTGTCTTTGCAGGTGTAACTCATTAAGACAAGGTCATATTCTTCATATTGGATGGTCATAGTACATCAATGCCTAGTGTTCTTATGAAAGGAGAAAACAGCAGGGCCAGGTAGCTCACACCTGCAATCCCAACAACTTGGGAGGCTGAGGTGGGAGGCTTGCTTGAGGCCAGGTGTGCGAGACCAGTCTGGGCAACATAGCAAGACACCATCTCTAAAACAATTTTAAAAATTAAAAAATTGGCTGGTGGCACATGCGTATAATCCCAGCTACTGGGGAGGCTGAAGCAGGAGGATTGCTGGAGCCCAACTGGAGCTGCAGTGAGCCATGATCACACCGCTGCCCTTCAGCCTGGGCCACAGAGCAAGACCGTGTCTCTATAAATAAATAAATAAATGTTTTAAAAAGAAAACTAGGGTCTGTCTCTTCTCTTCTCTCTTTCTCTCTCTCTCTCTCTCTCACACACACACACACACAGAGGAGGGGATGTGGTGTGGAGACAGAGGCAGAGATTGGAGTGACACAGCCACTCCAAAGAGTGCCAAGGATTGCAGACAACCACCAGATTCAGGAGGAGGCAAGGCAGGACCCGCCCCTGCAGGTTTCAGAGGGACCGTGACGCTGCCCCACCTTGATCTTGCACTTGGAGCCTCCATAGCTGAGACAGAGTAAATTTCTGTTGTTGTTAGCCACTCAGTTGGTGGGCATTTGTTACTGCAGTCCTGGGAAACCAATGAGCCGTCCACTCACTCATACACAGCCTACTTATATTTTACTGGTGCTTTCTGCTAACTCCTCTCCTTTCCATCTACATATTTCTTCCTTCCAGAGCTCCCTCACCTCCCTCAAGAGGGGCTCTGTGGCCAGGAAACTTTTAATGAGATCTGGAAAAAGTGTTACTTGCACATTAAATCCATTATTTTGTGAATATTATTGCTTAAGACAAGCTGAAGTTTAAAAATGAGTGATTTCAAGTTGATCGGAAGAAAAATACCAAGTCAATGGGGTGCATGGTGACACATGAGTTACTGAAATTTGGGAAACATTGGAATGGAAGAAACAGCATTGATTCAGGATCTATAATCCTGGGTCCAAATTCTGCTTTCCCTACTGGCGCTGGGACACACAGGCATTGTTGAAGTGCTGGACCCCAGATTTCTCTTCTGTAAAATGGAATCACAGGGTCTAAATTGGAGGCTTTCTCTGAAGGATGAGAACAAAGGTAGACTGAGAATGTTCCTATCATGATGCCCGGCGTGAGCAGATTCTCATTCTCAGCAGATGGGTCCTGCTGCAATCCGCTGAGGGCTCTCCTGCAGTACCAGCGGGGATCCTAGTCATTGTCTCCACCACTCCTGTCTGTCTTCACCCAGAACTTTGTCTGGATCCTGGGAAGAAGCAAACATCTCCTGATGGGAATGTGAGGCCCTGCCAGGTTGCAGGAGCAACTGGAAAAGGACAGAGGTCCCTGCCCACTTTGTGGGCACCTCATGATAAATGATGGCTCTCATTAGCCCTAACTCCTCGGGTACCTTCCTACCTGGTGCCATTATGCTGGGACTACCCTCTCACTCTGGGAGCTTCACGATAAACCTGTCTTGGCTTATCCTGGACGCCTGTCAGCTCCTGGCAGGGTGCAGGCCGCAGGGATACCTTTTGCATCATGAGATTGTGCAACTTGGGAGGCTGAGGTGGGAGGCCTGCTTGAGGCCAGGAGTGTCCTGGCAAGTTCTGGCAAGTTCATGGAAAGTTCTGGCAAGTAGGCAGGCCAGCCTCTTGCTTAGACAGTGGCAAAAGGATTCTTCTTCACCATGTGCCAGTAAGGAAAGTGGTCATCTTGTTCAGAGGATGGAGTGCAGCATCCACGCAGCTACCAGGATGAACTTGGTGAGTGGAGGCCACCTGCATTCTAGAGCCACAGGGTCCCCGAAGCTATTGGCTTCTTGCCTGAATGCTTCCAGGTTTCCCAGTTTCTGGAAGCCCTGGTTGCAGTGTGCCCTTGTGTGGCACCCAGCACGTCTGGAAGGGCAGCCAGTGGGTGTGAGTCTTGGAGAGTGAACATCCCTGTAAGGACTGACTCGTGACCCTGACTTTATCACCAACGGGCCTCTGCAGAGACAGGTCCTCAAATCAAGAGCCAGGCAAACCTGCATAGAGAGAGGCTCTGGGGGTACACTGGAAGGAGTGGACGATGGTCAACTGTCCCCACTCATTTCACGAGGATTCTCCACCTCCCACAGCCCCTGGCATGGGGAGTGCAATGTAACACAAAAAAGAGAAGGCAGTGAGCAGGACCCACTCTTCCTGCAGCTTCTGCACACTCTTCATGCAGCCCCAGCTGGGCCACCTGCACCAGTCTCTGTGCATCTGGGGTTGGGGTAGGTGGGTTCTGGCTGGTTTATGGAGAGCCTGCTCCTCCATGAGGCCCGTATCTGCTATTTTTCCGTGGCATCAGCATGAGAGGTTTCTGGTTTTATGTATGTATTTTCTGGTTCTGGCTCCTGGTCTGCATTTGTATGCACAAGAAGGCATAAAAGAGTTAGAGCACTGGGTTTCTAGAGACATGTGTCTGGCAGCATTCAGGAAAATAACATTATAGCCTAGGAATCCCATCACACACATGTGCACACATGCCCACACGCAGGATCATGGTACATTGGCAGGAGTGCAGTTCATGCCCGTGAAGGAAATTGAAAACACTTGTTGGAGAGAAAACCCAGCCGCTGGCATACTATTCCCATCACAGGAGAGGCAGAGCCTATGATTGGTGCCTCACTGAATCACAGGATGTGTTTTATTTTATCCCCACATTATGATGGAGGGCCATGGCTGCTGGCTATGTCTATTTCTTGTGCACAATATAGACCACAAGAGAGAATAAAACAATCTCAAAACTACAATGTGGAAAAAACCTGCCAGCTAGAAAGGCGGAGAAGCTATCTCCAGGAGCCAAGAAAATCTCTTCAAGAAAAAATAAAAAAAGTAACCCACTTTACTTTTTCTCCAAACTGACAAATTTGACTTGTCAGATGTAAGTTCAACTTGTGGACAATCCACTCAAGACTGATAATCGCCATAGTAACTGCTGTGTCACATGATCACACAGAAGCCTAGAGACGGGGAGAGCGGCTTTCCAGGCCACTTTTCTTCTGGTAAATTCTGTGATGTCAGCCTAATTAGCAGGAATGGAATCAGGACCTTGGTTGAAGTAATTGGCAGCCATTCTTTAAAAAGAACAAAGGTATTTTAGCATCTTCTCTTCCTATTTATGGGGCCTGTGCCAGGACCAGGAGGGCTCTGGTGTGGAGTCTCCCTCACCCTTCTTCCTAATTGGCCAAGCTCCAAGCAGTGCCTCTAAGTGTGGTTCTTTGTAGAGCCATGTCTGTAGAAAAACTCGAATCCATCCCCTGAAGTTTTCAAAATATCAGAAACTGGTGAGAGAGGGGGCCAGGAATACATTTCAGAGCTAACCCAATTCTTCTTTTTAATTAGTATTGTAAATTTCAACTTCTTTCATTTCCAACTGCTTCTCCCTTCAAAATAAAGGTTTCATGTCTTTAAAGCTCTCCATCCATGACAACGTTTTGTTCTTATACTAGAAAATACCATTCCCTTCCCAAGGCACATCTCCTTTAGTTGGGTTTAATTTGAGATGCCTCTTGCCTGCTAAAAACATTGGTGACTTGCCCCAGCAAGGAGGTGACAGGGCCACTTGTCCACGTTGGTCCCCTCCTGTGGGGCTGAGTGGTCACCACCTCCAATGGCTGTGTTTCACAGGAAGAGAACTGCCTTCTTCACGGCCGGGCATCGGCCTGTGGAAATCTGTGCCCAGACAGCTCAGGTGGCAGCTTATCCAAGTCCCCAGCACTCTGCTTTGTCTGCCCCAGGACAATTGCCCCATTGTCTTCAGGCTAATGAAGTTTCTGGTTAAAACAATGATTTCAAACATCTCTTGAGTCTCTCTGCCCTCCATCTGGAACAGACAAGTACATCAATCCCTTCAAACCTGCCTCCTCCAAGTGCATTCTATAGAGTTAGTGCATGGGGGTGCATTTTAATCAACCATGTTGGCCAATGCTACCTACCTGGAGTGAGCCCAACCCCCAACTAAACTGTGAGCTGTGGAAATGAACACACGCCAGCCAAGTGAGGAGCAAAGGCTATTGATTCAGAACTTGTGCTAGTGACGGAGTTGGCCACCATCCCTTGTGTTTTGGCAGAAACTTAGAGGGAGGCAGGGGAGTGGGAAAGCCTCAAAGAGGAAAGAAAGGAAGGCTTCGGGTGTGCCCTAAGTGGAGGGTGCTGGCCTGGGGAAAATGAAGGTGGCTACAAGAAATGGGACCTCCCATGTGATTGGTTAGGGAGCATGTTTGGCTTTCTTCCATTGGTCCTAAGTTGGAAGTGGTGACAAAAACCTAGGGAATCAGGCCAGGCGTGGTGGCTCACGCCTGTAATGTAATCCCAACACTTTGAGGGGCTAAGGTGGGCAGATCACTTGAGGTCAGGAGTTTGAGACCAGCCTTGCCAACATGGTGAAACCGCGTCTTTACTAAAAATACAAAAAATTAGCCGGGCATGGTGGTGCGCACTTGTAATCCCAGCTACTCGGGAGACTGAGGTGGCAGAGTCGCTCAAACCTGGGAGGCAGAGGTTGCAGTGAGCTGAGATTGTGCCACTGCACTCCAGCCTGGGGGACAGAGCGAGACTCCATCTCAAAACAAAAACAAAACAAAACAAAAATGCCTAGGGAATCAATCAGTTATTAATCGAGTCCTAGAATTTTGGGTCTGATTGCTATAGGAGCTGTTGTTTGGCTTCTGGGCTGATTACTACAGACTCTGGGTCAGAGTTCTGTCTTTCTACATGGTCTTGACATTGTCTGTCTGTATGCTGACTCTCTCATTGTGTACGGGCTGTCTTCTCCCAGCCTGCTTAAAATTAATAAGAGTTTGAACAGACGAGTATGCAGAGGGAACATCATCATTTGTACAAATAGCCTCAGATGGAAATTCTGCATGCCTTTGAAAGAAAGTTCGAGAGGCTCTACCTCAACAGCTTCCTCGGCCCAGCTGAAGTCTCTCTCCCTGAAGGCACATGCACCTTTCTCAGGCATCGCTGGGAACTCAGGATTGTGTGTTGGAGGCCAACATTGGGTATCCTGAGTGGAAGCCATGAACTGGGGCAAGTCCTCCTGGTACACGCACACCCAGCTTCTTTTTCCTTCCTCTTCTGCCCTATACCAGGGAGCCCTCTTTGCACCAGCCCACCCACTGGCCAAACTTCAGGGTCTTGTCTTCATGCTTACTGCTTTTTTCTAAGGGAAAAGTTATTGAGAAGGCAGTCAAGGTTCATTTCTTTTTAACCAGGAGACAGTGCCCCCAAACAAGAACTGAGTCCCTAGTTATGGAATGTCAGACACCTTGCAGCAGGTGGTGGTTCTGAAGCACCCGGATCCAGATGGCAGCCAACTCCACCCACATGTCAGGCGGGTGACTGCATTTCCAGACATTTTCCTTGTTTAGATGAGGAGATTCTGCCCCCAGTAACATTCCTTCAAGTAGTAAAATGATGCTAGATCTTTCCAGAGGTCACAGACTGAAGGCTTGGGGGCTACAGTCTGGAATGTGTTTTGCTTGGCACACATGCATTTTAAGTTGTTTAATGAACTATCAAGATGTAAAGATCAGGAGCTGACCTTTCATGTTAAAAAGAAAATCTATATTTTCCAACTTGTCTTGGAAAATGGGATGCTCTGGCAACACTTGGACATCTTCCCACCTGCAGATGCTCAGCAGAGTGGCAGCTGCCCTGCGGAGAGGAAGCACCTGTTCCCTTCCTTACCACTCTCCCGGTCTGGCCTGCAGTTTCCTCCTGTGTGTCACAGTTATGGACTGATTGCTTGTGTCCTGCCAAATTCATATGTTGAAATCCTAACCCCCAAGGTGATCATTTAGGAGAGGAGGCCTTTGGGAGGTGATGAGGTCATGAGGGTGGGGCCCTCATGACTGGGATTAGCACCCTTATGAAAGACACCCCAGAGAGCTCTCTCATTCTCTTTCCACCGTGCAAGAAAATGAGACGTTGAAGTCTTCAACCTGGAAGAGGGTCCCTGCCAGAACCTGGCCATGCTGGGACCTGATCTTGGACTTCAAGAACTGTGAGAAGTAATTTTCAGTTGTTTACAAGTCATCCCATCAATGGTATTCCACTATGGCAGCGCAAACTGACTAGGCCACTCACCTTCTTGGCCCAGTGGGCATTTGATCCAGAGTAACTCATTATTATCTGAGGAAAGCCCCACCGTCTCTTTTCCCAGAGGTTTTTGTTTCTGGTGGCTTCATGGGGGGATTCCAGGCACAGTAGGGCCAAGCGATGGGTATAGAGCGACCCTACACCTTTGACTTGGCCTCCTGGGGACTTAGATGGATAGGTGTGTTTCCTAGGAGCTGTCTTTCCTGTCTTCACCCCGTTTCCCATGAGGAATGCCTCCTCTTGCCTCAGAAACAAAGGAAGGGGTCAGTTTCTGCCAATGTCTGCTCAGCCGAGAGCGAATGTCTGAGAGATTCAGTGTGAATGTGCTGGTTGCCTGCTGCAGATCAGGCTTGGTAGGTGGTGGTAGGTGGTTAAGGTTGAGTTTCAGCATCCAGTATGAGTTGTTACTGCTCAGGGTCTCAGTTTTCTCATCTGTAAAATGGGAAGATTCCTAGCTCTCAAATTTATTAGGCTCCACTGGCCATGTGTAAAATGTGGCAATTAGGGAATATTGTTGGCTGTTAACTATATTCACCAGGACAGGCTGGTTATGCTCTGGTAAAAAATAAACCCAGACTCAGTGTCTGCACCCAGCACACATTTATCTCTTGCGCGTGCTATACGGCCATCTTGACTCAGCAAGGTTCTATTCTCTGTCACTTTACTTAGGAGTGTTGGATGAAAGAATCCACCACAGTAGCGCTGTCAGTCTCTATGGCAGCGGAAAGGGGACATGGTGTATCAAGCCTTGGGCTTGAAGGTCTATTCCCAGAAGAGACGTCATTACCGCAACTCACATTTCATTGGCCAAAGTGAGTCACAAGCCAAGTTTAACTTCAAGGAGTGTGGCCCCAAGCCTCTGATTCTAAGCGCCACTGTCTTAAGGCATTTGAGCTCCTGTAACAAAATACCGTAAGCTGGGTGACTTACAAACAAGAGAAACTATTTCTTCCAGTTCTGGAGGCTGGAAAGTCTAAGACCAAGGCACTGGCAAATTTGGTGTCCAAGAGAACCTATTTCCTGGTCTATAGATGGTGCCTTCTTGCTGTATCGTTACATGGTAGAAGCGGCAGACAAACTCTCTGGGTCCTCTTTTATAAGGGCACTGCTCCCATTAATGACAGCTCTGCCTTTATGACCTAATCACCTACCAGAGCCCCCACCTCCTGATGCTCTCACTGGGGGCTAGGTTTCTCCATATGAAGTCTGGGGGGACACAAATGTTCAGACCATGGCAGCGCTCTCTTCCCTCACAGCATGGCTGGCTCTCCAACTACAACAGCATGCCCCATGGCTCACTTCCAGGGAGACTGTCTGGAGAGGTTTGTCCTAAGAGATAGAAGAATGCATCCCGCCTCAAGTTTTAGTTCCACAGGTTCACCCAACAAGGAGGTAATAGTTACACATTCTTAATGAAAAGACCCAAAAGCCCAAAACTTCCTGTGCTGCAGCATATAAAGCATCTTCTTCAGACCTGGTCCAAGACTACTCTGGGATTTTTGAGTCAGAAGAGAGCCAGAGCCTATTCAGCATGCTGTTTGACTCTGATCCCAGCAGCCACCGCCATGTTAACAGGATGAGCAGGGTTTTATAGGGGATGACAGAGAAGTGTCACCCCCACCCAATAGCCTGACTCAGTCTACTCCTCAGGAGGAACAGAAAGTGGTCTCTCTAGTGCCATGAAACCCCAAAAAGTGTCAACCAGTATTAAAGGCCTGACTGATATACAACCCTCGAATGCAACACAGTGTCCTTCTGAGGCCACTCTAAAGAAGGCCAGGAAAGGTTTGCTAAGAAGACTGTGCTGTTAAAAACAGAAAAAAAAGACCCTTACCCCATTGCTCTGTGCCTGGTGGCTATAGGGACATTATTTCACAAAAAAAGAAAGGGAAAAATAATTTTCAAAAATGATTTAAGAAATGCTGTCAAAGATAGCAAAGAACAAAGAACAGAGCCCTCAAAGAACAGGGCCCAGGACAGGATAAGCACTCAATAACATACAACACTGTAGTGCTGTTGAGTGCTAGCTGTTGTTGAGTGCTAGCTATTGTTGAGTGCTAGCTGTCGTTGAGTGCTTGTTGCTGAGTGCTAACTGTTGTTGAGTGCTAGCTGCTGAGTGCTAGCTGTTGTTGAGTGCCTGTTGTTGAGTGCTTGTTGTTGAGTGCTAGCTGTTGTTGAGTGCTTGTTGTTGAGTGCTAGCTGTTGTTGAGTGCTTGTTGTTGAGTGCTAGCTGTTGTTGAGTGCTTGTTGTTGAGTGCTACCTGTTGTTGAGTGCTTGTCCTGCCTGGACCCTGTTCTTAGCTTTTGAGGTACATTTCTCCATTTAACTTCCACAATAGCCCTGTTAGGCAGCTAGTATTATTTCTGTTTTACAGATAAAGTTTGATTTTAGCTCAGAGTGGTTCTGAATCTTATAAAAAGAAAAAAATATCCCCAGGAACTGAATCAGCTCCATCTTAGGCTAAATATGGGATGTGACAAAGCCACCATCAAGCTAGGCCCCCCTGTCCTGACAGCTTCCCACCCCTTCCCTGCCCCTTTCACCCTGCTTTCCAGGGAGGGGTGGGCATCCTCTCCGTTCCATAATCTGTGCCAGGCCCTCATATGAGGACTTGACAGGATTCAGCAGAGATGCAGGCCTCTGCTCCGCTCATCTCTTTGCATATAGTAATTTAATGAAGCCAGAAACTGTATAGAGCTAGTAATGACACAACCAAGCAGCTTAAACTTTGAGCTGCTAAACCATGCTGCCTCCTATTGTAATACGATTATATGATAACACAAGTTCGAGAGACCACCCACTGCTTTCTTTATTGGATCCTTCCAATAAAGTGGTCGTGCTAGTAGCACAATTCCCCACGGACATAGAAACTAACTATTCTAAAATAAATCCGAGGACACACCCAGCCACAAAGTGGGAGGTGTATTATACAAATGTAACCAGGGCCCCTGGATCTGGCAGTTAGACCCACAGCAACAGCCTGTGTTTTCTCATGGCTTAGAATGCACGGCTCAGACACGGAGAGCCTCTGAGCTGCCACAAACTCATCAACACCTCCCTATTAAAGGCCAATCTGACCACTCTTGGTGTTGGGTTTTCCTCAGAGAGCAATTGAGAGCTAAGGTAGGGTGGAGAGCCAAGAGGAGGCACGGAGAGCCAGAAATGGCAGCTGGCAACAGGACACAGAAAGAAAAGGGACTTCAAAGACTGATCTATGAATTCACAGGGCTTTTTGGTGCAGAGTCTGGAGATGATGCACAGAAATGACACCTTGAAAGGGGAAGGACAAGAAGGAAGAACAAGTCATCAGCCCCAGACCTCAGGGGGCTGAAGGAGAGAATGTATTTGACATCTACCATATCTTTTCATCCTTCAGTGACACATTTGTCCATGTCACTGATCTTTCTGGCAAAAAAAAAAAAAAATATGCTGTGTGACTGGTGGGATGAAGGCAAAGGCTGGTCAGATGAATCCTCTCCACATGCTGCCACGCTGGCCACCCAGGATGTGGTCTATGTGGTCTAGAGGTGCAAGGAGCGAGGCATCACTGCCCTACATCAAACTCCAGGCCACAGAAGGAAATAGGACTGAGATCCCTGGACCTAGGGCCCACTTAGGTATGAAGATCAGGTGCATTGAGGATGTCATTCCCATCCCCTCCAACAGCACCTGCAGGAATGGGGGTTGCCGTGGTCGCCATCTATGAACAGGACTCCTCAAAATGTTTTCTGTTAATAAATTGCCTTCATGTAAACTAAAAAAAAAAAAAGAGAGAGAGAGAGAGATAATTGATATAAAATGGCGCCCAGTCTTGGTCTGCATGGTGAAGGGCCCAGGACTGATGGGTGGGGGCTCATTTGCATAATGCAACACCAGGGAGAGTCCTGTCACTTGCACTCCTGAGTCCTGAAGAAAACCCTTCACTCCAATTCCCTGTGCATTTCTTCTAAAGGCAGAAAATGTGTACAGTTCTAGAATTACGGTCACATAAAATGCTAGAAGAATAATGTGCTTTATTTAAGTGCTTAGAGGTACCCCATGAAATTTGTGTTACCTGGAAGTTGGCCTCAGGGAAACATCTCATCGACCTTCTCTCAAGGATAAATGAGATGCAGGGACAAGGAAGGGAGAAAGGTTATTTTAACATTTTATTCACAGTCCCTGGGATTCTTTGGAGAGCACCTTAGGAATGTTCTTAACCTGAGTCTTCTTACTAAGTGTAATCACACAGTCTGCCAGGCTGGTATTATTAACCCTACTTTGCAGCTGAGGCAACTACAAGAGATGACCTTTCCGGGCTGGTGGTGTGAAATTCGTCATGTACTGCATGCAGTCATGTACTGCAGTGACCAGTCCGGGTCCAATTTCTTTGGCGGTGTCATTGGCGGGGTAGCAGGGGAGAGGCAAGTGCAAGAGGAGAAATGGGGTGAAAACCCAATGCGGGGAAGCTTGAGCTGGGGCAGGATTGGGGAGCCAGGGTATGGGGCATGGTTGGGACTGAAACACTTGTTAACACTGGCTTTAGCAAAAGAAATGGGCACCATCATCCCAGAGGACTTCCAGAAGATTCCTCCCTCCCCCACAGCTGGGCACACAGCCTTACCTCCCCTGCACCCGGGCCCTGTCTCCCTATTTGACAAGACTCCCGTGTCATCCGCTCCTTTTGACTTCAGCTCCCTCTTGGCACTGGAAATACTAAGGGAACCCAGCAGTCGCACAGGATTCTAGGAATTTCTCCTTTCCAACTTCCTGAACTGGTTTTCAAATTCACCTCAGAGGTACCTTTAAAAATCATGTTCCAAGGCTGGGCACAGTGGCTCATGCCTATAATCCCAGCACTTTGGGAGGTCAAGGCAGGAGGACCTCCTGAGCCCAGGAGTTCAAGACCAGACTGGGCAACATAGTAAGACCGTGTCTCTACAAAAAATAAAAGAATTATCCCTGTGTGGTGGTGTGTGCCACTGCACTCCAGCCTGGATGACAGTGAGAGACCTGCTTCAAAAAACCCACGCTCCACACCATCAGGTGGTCTGCCATCCACAGACTCCAGACAGAGGGTTCCATCGCCCAGGCATGAACGGCATGGGCAACGTCAGTAGCATGCACATCAGGTTAGCTTCTCTGAGGTCACAAAGTCGCCTGGAAGTGGGGAATCCATGAGGGCCAGGCCCTCCACAGGAGGAGACCTTCCCTCCCCAGGCACTGGCCTCCCTGACATGGTTCCCTCCTCTCAGCCCTGGCCCACATGCTCCTGCCGAGGTAATATGTCCCCTGACTCCATGTTAGAAAACCATAAAGCCCCCAAAAGACATTTCTAACCATCATCTAAATATTGACTTTCACCTTATAAAACATAAAACATAAAGAACACTTGGAACAGCCCAGTTTTAATGCTGCCAACTTTTGTTTTCCAAAGAACAATTGGTAGACTTGGCCCGGAGGGGAGCAGAGCCCTGGCTCTCAGATTAGGAGCCTCACCAGCGATTCCGTATCTTCGAGGCGGCAGAGGTTTTCAGTGAGCTTGTGTCATTTCTAAACACAGCGGTGAAGATGGGATCCTCTTCATTTTGCAAATGAGAAAATGCAAGAGCCCGAGGGACAAAGGGCCTCTGTAAAGGTGCCATGGTGAGAAGGAGGCAGAAAGAAGAGGACCTCACCCTTGCCTTGATTCCACTGACTGCTGTTTATCGCGCCACGAGTGTCTTCAGGGAGCAGTCGCTCCCACACTGGAATGTTGACATGAGGAGCAAATGTGATGCCATCATGTAATTCCAGTGGCGGCCGGTCATCTCCTGCAAGGCTGAAATGACCCTTTCAATGCTGAGGAAGCAGCAGCTTTCCTCCCACTCCCACACAGGATGTGTGCAGCATCTTCAAGTCCCTGCCTCGCGTTTCTAGGCCCGTAGTGGGCTCTCCATGGTCAGGGAGTGGATCTTCCAGTTAGGTATTTTTCTGAAACAATTGTCATTCTTTGCTTTTTGGAGCAAGACAGGTTTTTAAAATCCTCTGGGAGAGCAAGAGGGTTGGCCAGGAAAGGCATGAAGAGTGGGAGAAGGGTGCATCGTGGACCCGTCTGAGCGTAGGAGTGTCCCGATAACCAGGAGACTGAGGGTCAGCATCCGCTGTCCCCCTCAGTGTTCTAAATGTATGAAACCTAACAAGGTAATTGCATTGGAATAACACACTGTGAATGTTATGTGGGATTTGAAATTGTCATCTCAAGAGTGACCGGGGGGAGGGAGGAAGGGCGAACTCTTTCAGTCTAAAAGCTATGTTTTAAAAGGCAGCGTTAGACTAGGTTTGTTTTCTGCAGTGTATTTCCTCTGCAAAAAGGGATTTGTTTTTCCTACTTTTTCTGCTGGTGGACATTTCCCTTGGGGGAGCCTGGCCAGTGAAAGGTCACTCAGAGATCAGTCACTCTCAGGGATGCCAGGAGAGCAGACACATGTCCTAGTTTTCCCGGGAGCAGACTGAGTGAACCGTAGGAGGGTCTGTCTGATGTTTATCTTGGCAGAATTCGCAAATGAGTTAGCAAATAGTGGCTGGAGATAAACTGAAACTTTGAGCAACCTCTGGACTGACTCTGATTACCCTCCACACCCCACCTGTGCAGGGAGGAGAGACCAGAAAGCCAGTAGCAAACAGTAAACTTTTCCAAGAATCAGAGAGGAAGGAGTTCCTGACACCCTGCAGCAAAAACAACCTCAAAATTCCCCTGAATACAGACCCATGGGAGCTGGGGTCAAGGTGGCCTTGCACTTCACCGAGGAAGTGTCATTGCCAAACGTGCTGGACATTGGCTACCTATGGAAGAAAGATTAAAGACTGAAAGAATATAGTGGAGAACATGCTTATGACATGGAGGTAGGAAAGGGAAGACCTTGAGCAAGACACAAATCACAAAAGCAAATAGAGAAAGAGTGATGTCTACCTTCAACAAAATGTGAGACTTCTGATTCGAAGTCAGAAACCTCTATAAGCTGAGATAAAAGACAAGCAACAGAGCTGGAGAAGATATTTCTAAGATATTTGTATGTGTGCATATGTATATGTATGTGTGTAATGTGCTTATACATATACATATAGATAAATGCATATGTATACACATGAATTCTGGATTGTTATCTAGGCTCTATGAAGAACTCCTGTCTATTAATAAGAAAAAAGACCAAGATCAACAACCTCATAGACAAATCGATAAAGAAGATGACCAGTTAGTCCACAGAAAAGAAAATACAAATGGGAGTGGGAGTGCCCAGAGGAACTCTCGCTTTATCTAAATGGTTTTCTGCAGTGTATTTCCTCTGCAAAAAGGGATTTTATCTAAATTGTATTGATTACGAGAGCATACGCTTATATTAATTTTATAAGTAAAAAAAGAGAAAAAGTACCTGAAGATTAAATGCAAGCAATGTGATGTGTTAGTTTGCCAACACACAGGAAGGGAGCTCTCAGCCTGTAAAATATGAGCCCTTTTGTGTGAAGCTGAGCAGATGAGGAGAAGTTTCAACAGTCCTAGAGAAGAGGACAGCAGGGGACAGAGAGCCAGGGGACAGGGCAGGGAGGATCTAGGAGGGCACCCGGCCAAGCGGCTCACTGCAGCTGGTGTAGGGCTTAGCTATACCCTGGGGCTGGGCGCTTAGCACAGTGTGGTCAGATGAAGGTGGCAGGGACTCTCCATTTGAGTCAAAGTGACAAGCAGTGCCCCAAGTCCCTGGGAAGGATGAAATCCAAATTTAAGTCCCTTCTGAACAACATTCTACAGTCTGTGCTTCATTTAGATATCTGTAAACCTAAAAGAGCTGAAAAAAACATTTTATTTCCTCTTCCAATGTACAATTTCTAAGACATTTGAATTATCGATGTTGAAGTTTCCTTGAGAATGGGCTGAGTGTCCTGTTATTAGCCTGAAAACAAAGCCTCAGCCACAGTCTTCATCTCACCCTCTTTTTGTTTATTTTCTTTTTAAAAATTTCACCCATTTCTTTGTTCTTTAACAAAGAGTTGTGTGCATCTTCTAAGCTCCAAGTGCTGCACTGGCTTCCAGGAGATAATGGCAACCCAGGCCTTGACCTCATGGCGTGACCGAAGGGAGGGTCTCGGCCAGGAATGTAAGGACACTGGAAAGAGGACATCGGTGGGCAATGGGGTCTTCCTTGCGGCGGGCGGGTGTGTGTGTGTGGTGTGCTTCCCTAGCAGCCCACGGCCGCTGGCAGGGGCCACCGCGGGCAGACCGGTGGTCCAAATTTATGCCGGCAAAAAGCAAACACTGATGCCTTCCCAATCATGGTTCCTTCAAAGGCTTCAGGGTTTCTTGGGAAGGGAAAAGAACATTAGTTGAGCTTCTGCGATGTGCTGGGACTGTGCTAGGAAGTTTCACAGATGCAGTTCATTTAGATTGGATATGCCTCCTGGAACAGTGTGCTGTCCCTTATGGAAAATCAAAACAGTCATTGCATTTCTGTGGTGTTCACAAGGAGCCTCACTTCTGGGCTCGGGCAGGTTGAGGAGTTCCAGGGTTGAGGATCAGACTTGGTGACTGAGCGGGAACTGTCATCCTTTTTCTCTTTTGAGATATGAAATTTGCTCCACATCTCAGAATAGTGTGTGCCTCCATCCCACACTTGGGACAAGCGCTATTGTTCTTTTTTAAAAAATCTGTAGAACACATTAAACGCTCTGCTTTCATCATGCATTAAATCACGCTGGGGCAGCAGGCTTATGGTGTAAGAGCGGTGCTCTGTGCGTCCGCTAGGGCTCCCCCGTAGTTCCAGTTGGTCTCCTTGCCACGCCCCAGCTCGCTGCCCCCAGGCTGTCTTGGAGAGACACGTTTGTGTTTTGTAATAGAGCATGTCATGCACTATTATATGGAGATATTTTATAAAGGAGCCCACACGACCCAAGGAAACCAGGAGAAAACAGTCCTAGAAATCCCCAAAGCTTGGAAGCAGGGACATGCAAGGGAGGTACAGCGTGTGCTATCAAGTGGCAAGGTCCTTCCGGTCGGAAAGCCGCTGTTGTCATCGGTTTAGCCAGGTGCTGGGATTAAGCACATCTACCACTTAGAAAATAATACAAATAAGAACCATGGTCCAAATCCAATATGGGTCTCCCAAATTCTCTAAAATGTGGAAGTGTGCAGATCTTACTATCTCTGTCCTTTCTCTCACTTCGAGGAAGTTGGGCTCCTGGGCACTGTCTCCTCAATCACGCCCAGTACCTGTGTACAGGTGCCTCCCCTTCTCTCTGGAGCATCGGGACTGGATGGATTGGGAACAGAACGGAGCTTTGATTGATCCTCTTGTCCGCACTTGTGCCTTTCTACTCCCTGTGGTGGAGGGTGTCAGTTTAGTCTTCCTGTCTTCTCCTGGGGTCTCTCCAGTTCCTGAATCAAATCCTGCTCTTCCCCTGCATATTCTGAGTGGCCTGCACACTCTGGGCTGTCTCTCCTTGACCCCTGGAACACCACCTGTTTGGTTTTTAATAATCCGGAGCCTTCCCACCTGGTAGTAGCACTGATATCATCCTCTTCATCCACTGGAAGCTTCCAGATCCTGGCCCCCCAACTCATTCTCTCCCCACACGGCTTCTGCAGAAACACAACAATGTGTACTGCTTATACCATTCTTGCACCATTGTGTGCTAAATGACTGGCCCAGAGGAGGAGTGAGTAGGAGGCCAACGTATGCTAGGGGAGGGGTCAGAGGAGAAAATTTCCAAGAGAGTGGGAACCCAAGGAAGGCTTCTCAGAGGAGCTGGGACACATTGGGGCCTGAAGGAAGTGGACATTTTGATGAGCATAAAGACTGCGGGGGGGGGTCCAATCTTTTGGTTTCACTGGGCCACACTGGAAGAAGAAGTGTCTTGAGACACACATAGAATGCACTAACACTAATGATAGCTGATGAACAACAACAAAAATCATCGCAAAAAGTCTCATAATGCTTTAAGAAAGTTTACGAATTTATGTTGGGCCACATTCAAAGCTGTCCTGGGCCACATGCAGCCTGCAGGCCATGGGTTGGACAGGCTTGAGCTAAAGCAGGTGTGTTCTCAGCTGGAGAGAAGGCCAGCCCCATGGTTCATCATTCATGGTATCACCAACTAGTGATATTTGGAACAGTTGGTGGGTGCAGGCCCTGGGAAGGGCAATAGTAAGAAAAAGCTTAGAAAAGAAAAGGAGGAGGAGGAGGGGAGTTGCGGATCATGGAGGGCCTTGAAAGTGAGACTGAGGGTTTGGACCTTACCACTTGGACATACTACCAAACAGGAACCCCTGTCACTGTAATTTCTGATGATTCCATCTTCCGTCTTTGGGAATAACAATGGCATAGTCAACTATTCCGCTACAAAGAGTCGTCAGGTTCTTTAACCATTTGGGGCATCTCGTTTTGGCATCCACGCTAGTTCTGTTATAGCCAAAGCTGGGGGTGTTGGGGAATGTCACATGCTTCGGGGGTATCTGTGTAGTGTGCATTTTACCCCGCTTAGCTCACAACTTTAATGTGTGAAGGTGATCCTCCAGTTCAGGAGGACAGAGTTGGTGCCCCTGCCTGTACCATCCTAAGAGAGCTTTCTGCTTTCTGTGTCCCGCTCTGTGGGCTCCCCATGGACCCCTGCAGTATTTGCCTAATACTTTGGAGCCAACAATAATAACTTATGAAATCTTTATTTCAAACACAGCTTGAATTTCATCCATTTTCATCTTACCCAAAGGGATAGATTCTCTAGTCCTCAATCTGGATGGCCAGAACGGAGAAATCCCCTTACCTCCAAACACAGGCCTTTTATTTTGTAACCACTGTCTGTCTGGTTTTCTGTTTTGGAGTCTCCCGGGGTGATGGTGCCGCCAGATAAAAGTTGTAATGAGAGAGGGAGAGTGGGAGGGAGAGTCCGGTGACAAGGCAGGGCGGAAGGTAAGCAGAGACCTTCTCCAATCAGAAGTCTTGAAGTCAGGGCACGCAGTAGGTCTGCAGAATGACTCAGAACCCGCCTATGAATGCTCTCTATTCATGGGTCCAGGCTTTTGTTAAAGTCTGGGCCTGCATTTTAAAGAGGGAGTCGGGGAACTGGCTGGACTGGTCTGACAACTAAGGAGTGGTGAACACTTCCCCCAGGCTAGTACTCAGGTGGATGAAGTCATCGATATTTTCTGGGCAGTCCTAATCTGTGATTAACTTTTATCTCTGCTGTGAAATAACAGCCTTCTTTTCAGCCTGCTAACAATAAGTTAACCTGGCTGTCCGGCTGGGGGATATTTTATGCTGGGCTCCAGCAGAGGCATATTTGAGAAGCCATGTGGGACTCCTGCCCTGGAGAGAGCTCAGAGTGGAGGGAGGGGTCTGTGTGGTGGGGGGAGTCTTCTCAGCAATGGTCCTTGTGATTCCGGCATACTCTGATGTCCTGACTTCAAACTCAGCTTACCCAAAGCAAATGTCCACTTTCTTCCATATTCCCTTCTTGTTTAAGGCCTCACCACTGACCAGGAAGTCTTGATAGAACCATCTAGTAATTCTTAAGTCCTACCTCATCCAACCTTGTCTTGACTCCTGCAGTGAGCACAGCTGCCCTCACCTTCCCTTCTCTATGCCCTCACCTTTTCAGGAGCCTCTTAATTTCTCAGTCCACATCATGTCTCAGACCGCCAAAGCCAGAGTTATTTTTCTAAAAGACATTTGTTCCCATTGTTCCTCTGACTAAAGTTCCTACTATAGAACACTTACCCTTGGCACTCATGGACTTTGTAGTCAAGCTGAGAACCTCAGGTTCTCAAACTCAAGACCATGGGGAATGTAACGGGTGAATCAGGCAGGTGAAGTCCAGGACTCTTTTTGGTCTATATTTTGTTTACTCAGTTTTGATGGAGACAAGCATACCAGAAAATAACCATTTCTCTTAACTCTAGCAGTAGACGAACAACAGAGCAAGCAGGATGTGACCATTTATACATGGCCTCACTGTTGGGGGAGGCAGTAGGGAGTGGTGGAGACCAGGGACAGGACTAGGGCTAGGGCAAGGCTAGGAAGGTGCCCAGGATGCATGTTTTAAGGAAGCACTCACTCTTGGGGCTTTGCAAGTACAAGGCTAGCACTGGGAGGTGAGTGCCTCCTTAAAGTTGGCTCGCTGGGCCTTGTTTGCCTAACCTAGTCTGGCCTTGGTGAGGACAGTGGAGAAATGGAGCATGGACCTGCCCAAAGGGATGGCTGCTGATCAGCTTACCCAATTGTTGACAAAGGCAACACCATGGCCCCACTTTTGCCAAGTCTTTTCAAACATTCTGTGGGTGCTTCCATCATAGCTCTTATCACCTGGCAAGGGAGTTGTCTCCACAGGTAACCTTCTCACTAAGTGGGGGTGTCTGAGGCCAAGGAGCTTTGGTCATTCCCCTGTGTGATCCCAGCAGTGAGCACAGAGTAGGTGCCCTGCAATGTCAAGCAAACAAACAAACAAAAAAGACTTTGGAAACAGAGTTATGTTATGGACCTAGGATGGGTCTTGAGTTAGCCTCTCTCTTTATCCGAGAAATGGTTGTTCAGGGCCAGTGGCTCAGCCCTAGGAGCACTGACTGCTTCAAGACAGCAGCCTGCTCTGGGATGCCAGGCATAGTCCACTCCTGATGGCAGACTCCACTCTTCACGGGACTCACTCTGTTACTCATTAGGTCACAGAGTAATAGAAAAAGGCAGGAAAGATGAAAAAAAGAGAATTTAAAAACAAAATACAGCCAGGTGTGGTGGCTCACACCCGTAATCCCAGCACTTTGGGAGGCCGAGGCAGGCAGGTCACCTGAGGTCAAGAGTTCGAGACCAGCCTGGCCAACATGAAGAAACCCTGTCTCTACTAAAAATACAAAAATTAGCTGGGCGTGGTGGCAGGCACTTGTAATCCCAGTTACCAGGGAGGCTGAGGCAGGAGAATCACTTAAACCCAGGAGGTGGAGGTTGCGGTGAGCCGAGATTGTGCCACTGCACTCCAGCCTGGGTGACAGAGTGAGACTCTGTCTCAAAGCAAAACCAAAAACATACCCCAAAAAACCCAAAACACATGGTAGCAAAATAACAACAAACTGAAGTATGTCTGTAACGACAGCAAATGGAAACTTACCTACTCCAAGACATAAAATGATCAGATTAGATTTCTAAAAAGTCCAGATACGTCTTGCTTCCAAGATACCATCTAAGATGAAATCACACAGAAAGGCTGAAAATAAAGGAACGGAAAAATATACAATATTTAAATGCTAGCAATAGCAGACAGATTATAATAGGGGAGAGACTACATAATAATCAAGGCACCAACCCACTCAGAAGCTGTCACAGGCCCAAATGTATATGTGTCTAGCACACACACACCTCAAAATATAGTAAGCAAATTGACAGAAATACAAGTCTAAGATTTCAACCCATTTAACTTTATCAAAAGTTGATAAATCAAGCAATTTAAAAAGTACTAGGTTATAAAAGATTTGAAAAACAAAAGTAACAAGCATTATCTAATGGGTGTGTGTGTGTGTAAAACTTTGCAGCCAAAGATAAATGGTCATCATAGATCATTTAAAAACAGATGATGATACATAGATTATTTAAAATTTTGACCACATACTGGGTCACAAAGAACTCAACAAATATCTAGAATCATCAGAATAACACAGATCATATTCTCTAACACAACCCAATTAAATTAGAAGTCAATACTAAAATACAGTCTCAAACTCATATATGTGGGAACTCAAAAATTCACTCCCTAGTAACTAATAGGCTGAAGAAGAAATTACAACAGAAATTTATTCGAAATAGACTGAATAATAAAGCATTATGAATCAAAGATGTGAATAGCAACGAAATGGATATCTAGAGGGGCCGAGTTGGTGGCTCATGCCTGTAATCCCAGCATTTTGGGAGGCAGAGGCAGGCAGATCACTTGAGCCCAGGAGTTTGAGACCAGCCTGGGCAACATGGCAAAACCCTGTTTCTACAAAAAATTAGCCGGGTGTGGTAGTGAGTGCCTGTGGTCCCAGCTACTTGGGAGACTGAGCTCAGAGGATTGCTTGATCCCCGGAGGTGGAGGTTGCAGTGAGCCATTATCATGCCATTACACTCCAGCCTGGGTCACAGAGTCAGACCTTGTTGAAAAAAAATATATATATATCTAGAGGTAAATTTATAGCCTGACATGAATTTATTTCAAAATCATGAGAGGTTTAAGCGAGCTGAGTGCTCAAAATAGCCATTGTAAGGAACTTCTTTAATGTGATAAAGGTTATCTATCAAAAATGTATAGTAAACATTACAATTCATGATGAAACTTTGGAAGCATGCCCATCAATATCAGTAACAAGACACGGATGTCCATTGTCAATATGTCCATTCATCAGTATCCTGGAAGCCATACTGAGGGCAATGAAATAAGCAAAAGAAATAGGAGAATACGAATTTAGAATGAAGCAAGAATATTTTTATCTCCAGGAAATATGATAATCTACATAGAAAATTCAAGAGAATTTTCTAATAAACTATTCAAATGAAAATAGAGTCCAACAAATATATATACACAAAATTGGATACAATTTATATGTATTAATTGTAACCAGTTAGGAAATACAACAGGAGAATGAATCTTATATTTCAACTAAAGCTATAAGATCTTTCTGCATACATTAAACAAAATATGTGCGCATTGCTTGATTTTGATTTTTCTTCGTTCATTGGTTGGTTTTAGAGGAAACTTGGAAATACAGCTGAGGGACATGAAAGAAAATATGAGTGAGTGGAGTGATTCACCATGTTCTTAAATGGAAAAGCTAGTGTTGATTTAAGAAAGATGTCAGGCCTGGCACTGTGGCTCACGCCTGTAATCCCAGCACTTTGGGAGGCCGAGGAGGGCAGATCACGAGACCAGGAGTTCAAGACCAGCCTGGTCAACATAGTGAAACCCCGTCTCTACTAAAAATACAAAAAATTAGCTGGGCGTGGTGGCAGGCACCTGTATAATCCCAGCTACTTAGGAGACTGAGGCAGGAGAACTGCTTGTACCCAGGAGGTGGAGGTTGCAGTGAGCCAAGACCGCGCCATTGCACTCCAGCTGGACTCCATCTCAAAAAAAGAAGAGGAAAGAAAGATGTCAATATCATCTCCTAATTGTTCTTTAAATTCAATACAATTCTATCCAAAATCTTGAAGGGGATTTTTGTGTGTGTGAAATTTGACAAGCTGATAATCATCAAGACTAATTATATATTTATAATAATTAACATAGTACAATATTGATATATAGATAGTGAATAGATCAATAGAAAGTTAGAGAACTCAGAAACTCACCTGTGCATCTGTGGAAATTTCATATATAATGGAGGAGTCACTACAGATCAGTAAAAAGAAGGGGTGGGCTCGTTCAAGAAATAACCTAGGAAAAATAGTTTATCCATACAAGAGTAATAAAATTAGATCCTTGTATCAACACACATGTAAAAACAAATCCTTGGTTGATTAAATACCTAAGTGTAAAAAACAACAACTTCAAATAATTTAGAAGAAGATATAGAAGACTATCTTTAAGAACTCAGAGTAAGAAATTATTTTCTTCAACTATATACAAAAAGACCCTTAATGCAAAAATTAGTAGACTATTTGGTTTAGTAAGTAGGGTTGTATTTTAAAGTTTTCTAATTGTTCATAAAAAATGTTAAATGTCAAGCCAGAAACCAATATTTGCAATGCAGTCATATAACTGACAAAGGCCAGAATCCAGAATACATGAACACTGGCAAGTCAATGAGAAAAAACAAATAGCACGATGGAAAAAATGACCAAAAGACATGAACAAGTTACAGATGAAGGCAGCTCAAAGGGCAAATGAGCATTTGACTAGAAGATTACCTCTTAGTAATCAGAGAAATAAGCAAACAAAAAAGTGTGCCACCTGTGTATTGGGGTTCTCCAGTGAAATAAAATGAATAGGATTTACATGTATATAAAAAGAGATTTATTTTAAGGAATTAACTTCCATGATAATGAAAGTCAATATTTCTTCCATGACTGTGGAAGCTAGCAAGTCCAAAATCTGCATGCTGGGCTGTCAGGCTGGAGACTCAGAGTGAAGCCAGTGCTACAGCTCAAGTCAAAAGGTCATCAGGCTGAAGACCCCAGGAAGAGCTGATGTTGCAGATGAAGTCCCAAGAACAGTTTGCTGGAGAATTTCCCCTTGTTCAGAGAGCTCGGCCTTTTACTCTATTCAGGCCTTCAACTCACTGGAAGAAGCCCACCCAGGCTCTGGAGGGCAATCTGCTTTACTGAAAGACCACCAATTTCAATGTAAATCCTCATCAGAAACACCCTCACAGAAACTTCCCGGCCAAGCTGACACTCAAAATCAACTACAGAACCTCCAACACATTGGACTGGCCAAAATGTTTGTCTGCCACTACCAAGTGTTGACACAAAAGGCAAGCATAAGAAACTCATACTGCTCATACTGGGCTGGTGAGGATGCAGAGCATGAATCCAGACTGGAGAACCTGTCACACATCTGCACAAATATTCACTGCATCCTTGTCTGTAGTGAAAAATTGAAAAGGAACTGAAAAACAATCAGTAGAAAATAGACAAATTAATTCTGATAAGGTTCATATGACAGAGTATTATACAGCAGTTAAAGGAGTCAGAGCAACAGGTATCTGTATGGATAAATCTAAAAACAGTCATGAGTTTCGGGAAGATAGATACAACAGGACATATTTCCATAAAATTGAAAACTTACAAACCAATGCTTTATATTACTTAGGAATGAATACTGTAGGAAAATCTAAAAAAACAGGCTTGAGATTAATACACAGTAAATTTAAGGTTGTGGCATTTCTGAGGAGTAGGGAAAGGGAATGAGATCAAGGAGGTCTTCAGCTGTGTCTGTAATGTTTTATGTATTTTTTCTAAAGGCTTGAAACAAATATGGCAAAATATTAAGATCTGATAAAGCCACATGGACGTATGACATTTGTTATATTTCTCTCTATCCTTATTCTTGTGTTTCAATAATTTTCCAAAAGCAGTGTACTGAGAGTTCAGCCTCAGTCTCCTGAGACATTCTAGGAAGTTATGTGCAGGAGTGGAGAATATGATTCATTGGAAGAGTTAAGTGCCCTAAATGCCAGCCAGGCTGTGACCGCAGGACAGAAGGAGGGTGGGGGGGTCCTTCTTGCTTGTTAGTGACATTCTGCACCAACCAGCACCGCAGGAGCCCCAGGATGACAAGGAAGGACAAAAAACAGGGGGTGACGGATGCAATGAACCCCTGTGTGGTACATTGGATGGTGGAGGCTGGATGCAAAGCACACAATTGGTGCAGGAAGACCAGCTGTGGAGGCTTTGGGGACCATGATAATGACCATCCAGTGTGGCTATACTTTTCTCTAGAAGAGGATTGGCCGACATCCACTCCAGTGGATCCACATTCCCTCCCAAAAGACCAACAGAGAGTGAAAGATTTGAGTCACCTGTGTGGGTGGCCCTCAAGACCCCAGCAATGAAAACCCAAAGGGGTATCACAGTGTTTTCTGGCAAGAATAGGCCACTGCTTAATTTTCTTTGTCTGATTTTTCCTAGCAACCTTGTCTTTGACCTCACCTGGCATCCTGTGTGGTCATGAGCCGCAGAGATGGAAAAGGCAACATGGTAGAGGCAGGAGGAGGCAGGAGGTGGAAAAGAAGGGTTATCAGGTGGTGAGTTCTGCCATCTCTTACCCTGAGTTTAGTTGTGCTTTGTTTATAAAAAGTGCTTTTTTACAAAAAGTATTTGATGGTACAAAATATTATCAACATCATTCTTAGACGGTTTAAGAAGGAAGAAAAGGATCGTGGTGGTAGCAGGAAATAAGACAGAAATTTTCCATGGGGGCTGCAGGTCTGAAGGCACTGGCAGGTACTGCAGGGTGCTTCAAGCAAGGGTCACTTGATAGGGTCAAAAATCAGTAATGTCTATGCTCATCTCCAACCTCTGCTGAAGGAAGAGGAAATGTTTTGAAGCATTTAGATGCATTTTCTTAGGTGCATTGTTTTTGTTGAATTAGGACATGAAGCCAGCCACAGCCAGCTGTCTCTCCCGTTCTGGTGGGAAGGGGACCATGTGAAGCACCCAAGGATGTGAACCAGGACTCAGTTCATGTTTGGGGAACCTGATAGCCTCCTTAGATGCCCCTGCAGAAATCCAGATTGACCCCTGAGGCTGAGCTTTACCCTCTGCAGGGATGACTTCCATTCAGCCTGGGATGGGCCGGGGAAACCGCTGCTCACCCAAAGTGAATTTAAGGGTTCCCAACAGCAACTTATCAACATTTTTTGTTGTAAAGCACACTGAGAGCAGTGAATTCTGTCCATTCTGTGAACAGCAATTCTGGATAAGGCCGGGAGCCCCACTGCATTCAGAGCGGCTCTAGGAATGAGGGAGGAAGAGACAACAAAAGGAACAGGAGCCTTCCAATAAGCCCAGACGTTAGACCTGAGCCTTGTCCCTGTCATAGCCTAGTCATTATTGATTAAAGGGTGGATATCAGGTAAACCCGAGAGGGACAGCCCCGCCAATGTCCAGAGCAATGAGGCCCTCACTCTGCCCTCACCTCTACCAGTGTCAGTTCTGGGGAATTTCTGAAACACCATGAATGCAGAGGTGTGACTCAGCAGAAATCACGTCAGAGGACAAAGCAGTTGGTATTAATAAATTGCTTTGAGTCTGGAAACAAAGAAAGTGGCCTTTTGGCTGGTAGTTAAGGACAAGTGAGAGTCTCCAGGTCTTTCCCAACAGATGGGGTGAGTCAGAGAAGTGATAGAAAACCAGCTAATGAGACATTTGCCATGTGCCATGGGGCCAGAGGGATGCTGAACCTAAACAAGAAAAATGCACGAAGCACCCAGCATGCGTGCCGGAGCTCGGTTCACATTTGGAGAAGCCACTCCATAGCCTCCTCAAATGCCCCAGCAGAAACCCAGATGGGAATTCCCCAGTGCTTCCCCTCAGGTTCCAGAGTCTTCCACCGAAGTGGGAGTAGACAGAGGGAGCTCCTCTCTCCCCACCTACGTTCCCTCTTGCTTTGGTCCTGGCCTCAGTTTCACCAATAGCTAGAGGCTACCAGTCCCTAGAAGTCAGGGGGAGCTGGGACTTTCAACGGTAATACCTCCATGTGCCATTAGTTCGGTCTGTAGGTTGAAATTATTTTAGAATGAGATGTCAAACATATTTTAATCAAAAGACCTCTGTAACAACCACATCTGCTCTGCATCAAAAGTCTGTCTTGGGCCAGGCGTGGGGCTATGGGTTCCGGCATATGTTATCTCACGGAATGGCCTCTTACCTAGGTAATTTACCATCATTTTTACAGATGAGGAAACTGAGGCTCAGACAAGTGGCAACTTTTAATCCAAATCACACAGCAAAGTAAGTGCAAAGCCAAATTTTAGTCCAAAGCTGTACTGTACTGTACTGTATAGCAATAGAAGGGAATATCCAGTTTGAGTGTGAAAATACTGAGATTACATATAAGATATTTAAACAGAATCATGCATTTGCATGAAAATAGAAATTGTGTTTCCTACCCTTTTATGCGCCTTGAAAGTGCGTCACTAGAAAAATAACTTAGGAAAATGAGCAAGTGGATATTTGGTGCAGTCCCCAGTAGAGGGGCAAAGAGGTGCCTGTCTTGGCTCTGATAAGAGTTTTAAGGGAACAGAGTTCAGGGAGTGGCCCCTCTCTTTCACCTGAGACTCTCTAAATTTGTCCTCTGGTCACCAAGGCCCAACAGCTTTGCAAGTGCTCTGCATTTGGCCAGGAACCATGTCACATTTTGTTTTGATTTATTTGGCCTTCTTCTCTCTAACTGATCCAAGCTTTATTAGGCTGTGCTCAGAGAATATCTGCTTTCTACTTTGGGAACTTATTTACAAGTTTTTTTCATGTCATCTGAGGGTTATTCAGCTCGTTGTTCTTCAACATCTTGAGGCATCACAAACAGCTCACCCCCAGCTCTAGTCTTGTGTCCTTTCTCTGTCACTAGATTGTGGCTGTGTGAACGCATAGACACCGCTGAATTCTTTGATACTTCAGTAGGACAAAAACAGAGGCTGTGGTGTCTCCTGCCCTTTCCCTGGTTTTGGTTAACAGGAATGAAAGACTACAGAAAGGTGTGGAGGAAATGCACACAATCAAAACTGTAAGGTTATTCAAGAAAATCTATGGTTTTAAAGCCAGAAAGAACTGATTCAAATCATGGTTTCATCACTTCGTACTTAGAAACTCTGAGGTTGTTCCTAACCTCCCTAAGCCTCTGTTTCCTCCTCTGCAAATGGCAACCGTAATACCTGTGCAGAAGGGTTCCCGGGGTTCCTGAGGCCCCATGCACTGTGGCCACATACTGCTGCACAAGGGCCTGCCAGCCAGCTCACAGCCATTACAGCTGCGCTCATTCCCTTCCCCTCTGGTGGCCCTCCAGGATACTTAAAAATATAATAATAATAATAATAATAATGGTATTTGAACAAGAAAAACAAACAAATAAAATAATCCCCAAATGTCCAAATACCACTGCCTGAGATTCTGATCTTATCTGGGTGGACAGCAGTAGATTTGGAAGTTTCCTGGGTGATGCTATGGTGCTGCTGGGTGGAACCCGTTGCTAACTAAAGCTGGACCAGGAGGCTAGAGCAAGCTGAGCAGCTCAGCACTGGGGTAGCCCCTTGCCCCTGGTCCAAAAGTATAACTCCATTTGGCTCTCCCTCCCTTTTTCCCTTCTTTTCTATTTGAGACAGGGTCTTATTCTGTCCCCCAGGCTGAAGTGCAGTGGCATGGTCATGGCTCACTGCAGCCTCTACCTCCCAAGGACTACCAGTGCATGCCACGATGCCTGGCTAATTTTTGTATTTTTAGTAGAGATGGGGTTTTCCCATGTTTTCCAGGCTGGTCTTGAACTTTTGGGCTCAAGTGAACCTCCCACCTCAGCCTTCTGAGTAGCTGTGACTATAGGTACCCATTACCATGCCCAGCTAATTTTTGTATTTTTTGTAGAGGTGGGATTTCGCCATGTTGTCCAGGCTGGTCTTGAACACCTGAAGTCAAGGGATCCACCTGCCTCAACCTCCTAAAGTGATGGGATTATAGGCGTCAGCCACCACACCTGGCCCAGTTTCTTTCTTGTTTTTTTAAAATTTCCTTTGAGACAGTCCCGCTCTGTTGTCCAGACTGAGGGACAGTAGTGTGATCATAGCTCACTGTAACCTTGAACTCCTGGCCTAAAATGATCCTCCTGCCTCAGCCTCCTAAAGCATGGGAATACAGGCATGAGACACCATGCCTGGCCTGGCCTTCAGTTTCTCTGCTGTAACTCTGGATTGTCCTAGAAATCCTTTTCTGAATTTCTCAGGTGTTAGATCCTCACCCATGATATCTGCACCTTTCTCATCTTCACCAGAATCACCTTGTCTTAACTCCTTAACTCTTCCTGCTTCTTGCCAGGCTAAGAAGCTGTGTTAGTTACCTATTGCTGTGTAACATGTCACCCTAAAACATGGCAGCTTAAAACAGCAAATGTGTGTTATCTCACACTTTCTGTGAGTCAGGAATACGGGCACGGCTTAGCTGAGTGCTTGTAACTCAAGACTGCTCACGAGGCTGCAGTCAAGCTGTCGCCTGGGGCTTTGGTCCTATCTGAAGGTTTACTGGCATGGGGGCATCTGTTTCAAAGCTCACTCATGTGGTTCTGTCCCTCCCCACCTGGGCTTCTCCACAGGCTGCCTTGTGACATGTGGCTGGTTACCCCAGGGTCTTGTGACTCTAGACAGAGTAAGACAGAGCACCCAAACTGGAAGCCACAGTGCTTTTTATAACCTGTGAAGATGTGACATCTCATTACTTCTGCCCTATTCTAGTCATAGAAGCAAGTTACTAAGACTGGTCCACGCTCACAGGGAAAGGATGACATGGGGTTGAGGATACAGGGAGGGTGGGGGGGTCATTGGGGCCCGTCTTAGAGGCTGCCTTCCACAGAATCCCTTATTATTTCTCTGAAAATAAAAGGAAGAGAGACACCATATTCTACATTTCTGCTTACCTCCATGGTGGGGCTGATGTGCGTGATTTTCACAGCTTAAAAGCACACTCCATCTCACTGGGGGTTTCCCAAATGGTCATGTGAAGAGAGGAATTGCTCCCCAGAACCTCTGGGGCACCTCATTTGGCTGATGCTTTTTCTTCCTCTCCACGGAGATGCTCTGGGTAGAGGGAATGAAGCCTTCAGGGTGGACCCTGGAGAGCTCTCCCAGAGGCTTCTTTCTGAACCAGTGGGCTTAAAAATGAGCAGGGAGAACCTTCATGAAAAACACTGTCAAGTACTGTCTCAGTTTGCTCCAGCCGCTGTAACAGAGTACCATAGACTGGGTGGCTTGTGAGCAATAGAAATTAATTTCTTGCAGTTCTGGAGTCTGGGAAGTCCAAATTGAGGTGCCAGCCGATTCTGCGTCTGGTGAGGGCTGTCTGGTTCACAGACAGCCGGCTCCTCGCTGTGTCCTCACCTGAAGGAAGGGGCAAGGCAGCTTTTTAGTGTCTCTTTTACGATGGTACTCATCTTAGGTGTGAGGGCGCCGCTGTCATAACCCAAGCACCTCCCAAAGGTCCCATCTCCAGGTACACTGGGGATTAGGCTTCAACACATGAACTTGACGGGGATCACAAACATTTGGTCTATAGCAAACACCCAACATAGACCAAGCCCCATGCTTCTCTGGGATTGGGGGTGCTGGGATATCAAGGTAAATTGGGCCTGGGCTCCATGGCAAGCTGGTGTGATGGTTGAGAGGTCTAAGGGGTCAATAAGGGGTTCTCGCCTGGCATGGTGGCTCATGCCTGTAATCCTTGCACTTTGGGAGGCTGAGGTGGGCGGATCACGAGGTCAGGAGTTCGAGACCAGCCTGGCCACCATGGTGAAACTCCGTCACTACTAAAAATACAAAAAATTAGCCAGGCATGGTGGCACACACCTGTAATTCCAGCACTTTGGGAGGCCAAGATGGGTGGATCATGAGGTCAGGAGTTCGAGACCAGCCTGGCCAACATGGTGAAGCCCCATCTCTACTAAAAATACAAAAAAGTAGCTAGGCGTGATGGCACATTCCTGTAACCCCAGCTACTCGGGAAGCTGAGGCAGGAGAATTGCTTGAACTCGGGAGGTGGAGGCTGCAGTGAGCCGATCGCGCCACTGCACTCCAGCCTGGATGACAGAGTGAGATTCCGTCTCAAAAAATGAAATAAAATAAAATAATAGAATAATAAAATAAAATAAGGGGTTCTCATCCTAGTGCTATTCTCAGCTGAGTGACTTTGGGAGAGTGACTTGACCTTCATGAGCTTCAATGTTCAAAGGCTCTTTATGATTGTGTCTGTGAAGCCCTCCGAGTCACCTCTGAGTCTGAGCATCCATCTAGGTGCTCCATCAGCAGTAGGTATTCCCAGGGCTATTGCCGAGAAACCCTCTAAACCCACCTCTCAAACTGGGCCAGCCTGGAGACTGACCCAGTGGGTCTGGGTGCTGACTTGAGCACACATGTACCCTGGCTCCTCAGGAGACTCTCATGCACCCCAGTGGCTGGGAACCACTGGTCTAGAGAGTGAGCTGCATCAAGGAGTGGTGGCATGTGGGAAAGTGAGCAGGTGCAGGTGGACACTGGGCCAAGGTGGGGCATGTCTGGATTCAGGGCCTCATTGGCCAACTCTCCTAGGACCTAAGAAGGGAGAGGAGCCTAAATAGAGGGGCCAATTTTTTTTCTTTCCAACTTTTATTTTAGGTTCAAGGCGTATGTGTGCAGGTTTGTTACATGGGTACATTGCATATCACAGGGTTTTGGTATACAAATAATTTTGTCACCTAGGTAACCAGCATAATACCCAATAGGTAGTTTTTCAGTCCTCACCCTCCTCCCATCTTCCCCCCCACCAGCAGTCCCCAGTGTCCTCTGCTCCCATCTTTATGTCCATGTCTGCTCAATATTGAGCCCCTACTTATAAGTGAGGACATGCAGTATTTGGTTTTCTGTTCCTGCATTAATTTGTTTAGGATAATGGTCTCCAGCTCTATCCATGTTGCTGTAATGGACATGGTTTCATTCCTTTCTATGGTTGCACAGTATTCCACGGTGTATATGTACCACGTTTTCTTTATCCAGTCCACCATTGATGGGCAACTAGGTTGACTCCATGTCTTAGCTATAGTGAACAGTGCTGTGATGAATATATGCATGTGTGCGTCTTTACGGTATCACATTTTGTATTCCTTTGGGCATATACCCAGTATATGGGATTGCTAGGTCAAATGGTAGTTCTAGTTTAAGTTATTTGAGAATTCTCCAGACAGCTTTCCACAGTGTCTGAACTAACTTACATTCTCACCAGCAGTGTAGAAGCATTGAAGGGCCAGTTTTAAATCCTAGTCCCTTCCTGATGCTTTATTCATGCTTTATTCCTGCCTCCTGTCACCCGTCTCAGGAATGATTCACCCAGTCTCTTGCTCCTGGCTGGAAAATCCTTTTAAGGAAAAGTCGCTAATCTGGGTACATCTACACTTAACTTCGCCTGTGGAAAGTCTCTTGCTTTTCACAGCCATTTGCTACCCACCCTCCACTTCCCCCCACCCCTCAGACTTCATGCTTGAGTCCTGTTTACCAAATGGTGGGATCCTGTTGTGTCACCTCAGTCCCCTCTGAAGGGCAGTCGGCTGGCTGGAGCAGGAGGCTGCTCAATCTTACGCTGTGGGCTCCCGCACAAGGTCAGATGTGCAGGCCATCGTGAAGTGAGTGTTGAGGGTGGCGTCATCCTGAAGGTTAACGCTGTAGCAGGGAGAGTGTGGGGTTGCAGGCCCCTCTCCCTCCTGGTGCAATAACTATCTTGGGTAATTCTTTTATCCTCTTTTAGAGAAGTTTTACATCCAGAAATCAGAAAAGGAATGAGAATCAAACAAAGTAATAAATGTGGAAGAACTCAGAAAACAGTGTCGTTCTATAACAACAATCAACATGGAGCCTCTGCTAAGTGTCAGGCCACATTCTGAGCACAGCAGAGACAGGAGTTAGCGAAGCCACCACAGAGTTCACACTGGAAAAATGAAACAAATGAGTGACAAGTGTCACATGGGGTAACAAGCATGGTAGGGGAGACAGAATCAGGACAGCATGTTTAATAGTAAGAGGTTTGGGAAGGAAGCCAGCCCAGACCTGAGTGAAATGAGCCATGCTTGTGCCTGGGGAAAGCAGGTGCCAGCAGGAGGAACAGCAAGCCCAGCCTCCTGAGGTGGGGGGCCTGGGGCATGGCAACAGGCTGCACAGGAGCTCTGCTCTGGAGCACACGATCCAGGCACAACCAAGAGCATTGGTGGCATCGTTTGAATGCTTGCAGCCAGCTCATGACAGCATTTAAAGTGTCTTTGCTGATTGGTTGGAAACAAGATGTAAAATTCACTCAGTGAGAAGGTGATATAGACCATCAGCCTAACTCCAGTCCTCCTCGGGCTTCACCCCCCACCTCCCAGCTCATGTCCCTCACAGCAAACTTCTCACTACTCCTCAATTTATCTCCAGCCCCAGTTCCTCTGCTGAATACCTCCTGCCTCATCATTTTCCCTGTTTTCTAAGAACCAGCTCAAACATCACCACCTCTATGGAGAGTCCCTCCTCCTGGGGTTCACCCAGGAAACTCCACCCAGTGCTTCTCGCACCCTGGGAACATTCCTCCATTGTAATCCTCACTGCCCTGGGCCCCTGGGATGCACTCAAGGACCTGTCTATCACCCGTATAGTGTGACAACATCTATTTGTTGTTTCCGTGCCCTGTTTGGGCAAGGAAGCAGGAGGTGAGATTCCTTAGATGAAGAAGAGGTGAGTCCCCCTGTGATGTGAGCCAGTGAACGGTTGTCATCAGCTCAGAGTCATTCTAAAATACTAATACATTTCTGTTTTGATTGTATCTTTGTGAATTAGTGGTGATGTTTATGCCATTGCAGAAAAAAAAAAAAAAAAAGAATGATGCTCCGTTTCACGGCTTTCAGAGCTGGTTTCACATACACTTGAATGGTCCAGCCATTTCTGACAGCTACAAAACACAGGTGCACGCACCACCTTGCCATGTGGGAAGCTGTAGGAGACACGTTACCTCTCGACAGGATAGACAGCCACACACTAGAGGGTAAAGGCAGGGCAAGCTTCACCCCAGCACCTCCTCACCTGGCACAGGCTTGACCACATGCTACTTCAATGACTTCTTTTTGAGATCAAACACCTGCCCAGCACCCCAGTCTCCTGCCTTCTTGCTTGGAGCCTGCATCTCAGCTTCCTCAGCAGCAATGAAAAAGGAAGCCAACCCCGACCTGTAGAAATAGTGTATTTCCTCAATTCCAAGGCACACAATTGTTCAAATTTTAATTATTGTGAAATCAGGATGTGTCTTACAATTAGTCGGTACACTATATGTGTACCGACTTTTTTCTTTCGATTTTGTTCACCCCCTACGAACTGTTCTTAAAACAATGGTGTGTCATACAATTGATGACATCTTAGAATCAAAGAAAATAGTAGTTAAAATCAAGGGGTGGCAATTTAAGGTCCACCCATGTCAGACTTCTCAAAGTCATTGTGAAACTATGTTTTGTTCTGGTGTGTGTGAACCCAGACAGACTGGATTCCTAGATCCCTGAGGCCTCCTGGCCAAGCCAGGAGCATGGGGAGACAAAGGGTGAAGCATGGTCCCTACCGACTTGCTGGCCCTGCCAGCTCTGCCGCTGGCTTTGTGATTTTCATTCCTGAATTCATAGAGATGGCTGCCAGCAACGAGAGGTAATCTCAGGACACACAGGCCTGGGCTAGGCCTTGGAATATTCCGGAAGTCAGTGGCCAGAGTTGTATCAAGCCAGACGGGACACATATGGGAATACAGTTACAGCAAAGCCGGCAAGGCTCAGTGAGGGACAGAGAGCCCGGCCACATGAGGAGCCAGCGCCGTGAGCAGGCCCAGGTCTGGGTGCCGGCTGTGTGTCCTGCACAGCCACATCTCCCAGAGTGCATTCGTCACCATCCACTCCAGATGCCCCTTGAACAAATGAATTTCACAGTCACAAAAGGCTGAAAAATGCTCTGTGACCTGGCACCCCCTTGGGGAACCACAGTGCATTAAAGGCTCTGAGAAGTCCTGCAGTAAAGAAACCTGATGAGCTTTTGTTTAAGTTAATGCTTTCCAAACTTATTTGGTCGCAGAATCCTTTTGTTCCAGTAACGCTTTTTACAATCTTAAGATGTGAATTTTCTGCAGAACAGCCACTTGGGAACAGGTCTGTCTTGTGCAGAAATATGAGGGACTGGGAGCCACTTTCGTCACTCCCTCAGTTGATTATGAAAGATGAAAACCTAGAGTGGAGAAATGAAGGGTAAGACCAGGGAATAGATTCTCTCTGGGGTCCCAAAACATGTCCCTGGCTATGGACATACTGGGGAGTGGGGGGATCCACTTGCCTCTTTTGGGCAGTTGGTATTGGTTGCCCAGGTATCCCCAGGGCAGTAGCTGCAGCACTGGCCTGATGGCTGTGCAAGCCAGCTGGTGTGTCCAGCATGGTCTTGGCACACCTGGTTGTTTTGGAAAGGTCTTTTCTTGAACAGAAACTTGCATACTCAAAAACAACAGCAAAACACAAGGCCACACTCACCCCTGAGGGTAAGTCCGTGGCTCCTCCTGCACACCCAGGAAAGATCCTGTGGAAACAGAGTACCGGAGGGTATGGGATAAGAGACAACAGAGAGGAGGGCTGCTTCCTGAATTTGGGAAACACAGCTGCTACTTTGGGCCCTCCAGATACTTGAAAGAAAAAATGATGGAAAGCACTAGCTGAGAATTAAGTTCTTGGTGACCACTGGCTGTATGCAGAACAAATAGGACTAGAAAGTACTACAAAGAATGCAAATCTGTCTGCTGCGCCCAGCAGCTTCCAGTTGGTGAAAGGCTGTGTCCCTGGAGAGGTAATAACTGCCACTGCAAGAAATTCCTGGGGTCCAGTCCTGAATCCTCCTCTCAACAGCAGGATTCTGGGAAAGGGAATCTAGGTTGTTCATGGAAATTCAATGGAAGAATTAAGGCAATTAAATTTTAAGTTTTGCAGGGCTGGTCGACAAGAGAAGAAGGCAATCATAGGCAATGAGCACAACTAAAACGAAGGCACAGAAGCAGGACGGTCAGGCTTTGCTCAGAGAATAACTAAAATGAGAGAAATGAGCGGGTGCGCCAGGGTCCTGGGAGACAGTGGGAGGTGGGTCACAGAAAGCAGGCTGAGGAGTTTGGATTTGCTCATAGAGAAATACCTTAAACTAACAGATTCCATATCAGGTGAGGTCTCTTGACTTCAAGAAGCTGGCAGTCAGGAGGGAGCGATCAAATGCTGGGTGGGGGTTGACAGCATCTGGGGGAAAGAGGGAGGATGTGGGCAAAGAGTTTTTCAGTGGGTCGTGTGGTTGTCCGAGGGGAGGCCATGAGCAGAGAGAACTGAGGCAGGGAGAGGGAAGCCCATATGTCAGGCCCTGGGGTTGGGTCAGAAGAGGTGGTCAAGGAGGGAAAGAAAGGAGAGAAGACAAGGAGAAAGGAAAGGAAGAGGGAGACACCTCCCTTCTCACTGGTGTCAGGGTCTGATTGTGACTGGGCTTTGTGTACAGCAGGTGGGCAGCTGTGACCCGCATGTGATATTCCGCCTGAAGATGTGTTTTTCTGACATGCACAGTAATTTTCAAAAGCAGGAAAACTTTATATAGATATCCAAATTTCTCTAGATAAATGAAAAGGCCTGACCTTCCTGGACCTGCACCTGGCAGTGCCCCCTGGAGCTGGTCGCAGCCGCTCCTGCAACTCCTGGACTGGGCGCTTCAGTTGGCTGTGGTCCCCACCCTTCCTACTGCCTCACACCCAGGCGGCTCCACTCACATCCATTGACACCCTCTGCCTGGCCCCAAGGACACTGAAGTTTGCAACCTAGATGCAGATTATGTGCACACAGGGCTGCCATTCACAGGAGGGAGATGGTCAGCTGGGGAGGAGGGTGCTGAAATCCAGCTTGCACGCATGCCCATGTTCTCTGTATGTGCCAGGGAAGGAGGTCCCTTCTGTATTTGCACAAAGACATCATACGGGCTGAAAATGGCCCTGCCTACAAATTCTTCCAAAGGTGTGTCTTCTCCATTGGTCACAATGCGCTATGCAGCCCATGAGAATAAGACCAACTCAGGGGAGCTGAGAGCGAGAGGGACTGCATTCTCAGACACAATTGTCCAGACACTTCCTTTAAAAACTACATGCCAATGCCCAGTCATGCTCAGCTTTGGAAAACAGTGAGTGTCTCATCAAGCCATTTAAAGCAGGGAGAAGATTTTAATTGGTTGCGAGGGCAGGTGTAATTATTTTACAGCATACAGAGGTTTTCCTTTTGAACCTCGCAGCAATCACGTGCAGCGGCAATTTTTCTTTCCCTATTTTGCAGATGAGGAAATGGAAGCTTACAGAGGTTAAGTGATTGGCCTCAGGCTATTGCATTTAACACTACTAATAATATTAACAGCCATAGTTCATCCTGAGCAGGCCTGAGCATCTCACAAACATTCGCTCATTGACTCCTCACCCCGTGAGAGCACTGATGCTACTTTTTCCTCTCTCCCAGAAGAAGACAGAAGCCTAGGAGAGTCTGGGCAGACTCCAAAGCCCATGTTTCTAGTCCCAACATGAGACACCCCCATTGGCCCACACCTAAAGGCAAATCAGTCAACTAATATCCAGGTCTTCGGTCTAGAATCTGTCACTCTTATTCCTGCATGATTTTTAACACTGGACTCATGGTGCCTTGAGCTGAAATGGTTCATGCAGGATATATCAAAAATTGAGCATTAACCAGAGTGTTTGTAATGATGAGGAATCTGTGCCTTTTCTATGAGACAAACCAGCTCTGTGTTTAACTCTGGTCAGTGTAGGCGTTAACTTCTGATCTGAATCAGCCATACCTGGGTTCCAGCCTCGCCCTGCAGCCCACCACTGGTGTGGCCTTGGACGCATCACCTGCCTCTCAAGGCCTCATCTTCTCCCTCTGCTACAAGGGCACAACCACAGCCCCAGTGTCATGGCAACACATGGGTCAGGCTCAGGTCTGGTGCTTGGCAATCAGCTGATGATGGCAGGGAGGCTCTGCTTCCTGTCCCAGGCAGAGGGGATGGCACAGCCTATGAGTAATGCAGGTTTGAGTGCTGAACCAGTTCAGAGCAAGGCTGGGAGGACCTGTGGCAGGGATGCAGGGAGTGGCTCCTTCAACTTATCTGCAGCACAGCCACACATGCCACCAGTGTGGGGAGGGAGCCCCTGCTCACTTTCTGCTGGGGAGCAGAATCGCTGAGGAAGGGCCCAGCGCCATTGGGGAAGAGGCCTCTCCCACAACCCTGAGCCTCCTGCCCACTCAAGCCACTTAAAAATCCATACCGGGCCCACAAGCCTTTCCAGTCTCCATGTCTCAGGAAGGCCCAAGACAGTAGGTGGAGGTGGGCACATGACAGGGCTTTCTCATTGCCTTCAAACAACGCCATGTGCTGGGCCATGTTTTCTGCTCTTCTAGAAGCTTCTGTGTCTCAGGCCAGTTGGGTGCTCGTTGTGTTCCCTC
The DNA here is from genome assembly GCF_000951035.1 of Colobus angolensis palliatus. Classification (NCBI taxonomy): domain Eukaryota; kingdom Metazoa; phylum Chordata; class Mammalia; order Primates; family Cercopithecidae; genus Colobus; species Colobus angolensis. The sequence continues at coordinate 1,682,195 of NW_012116888.1, forward strand.
TGTCTCTGGGATCCCCTCCTGCTCAGGATTTAGGGGGATTGGGAGCCTTGTGCCCACCTGCCAGTTCCCATTTTCTCACACCACCCTACAGGCTGGAGGCTTAGCCACTTTCCAGGAGGATCCTAGAAAGGATATTGGTCGCCCAGCTGTTGAACCTGCTCCAGCATCCTTGAGGGCCTTGAAAATCTATTCTAGGCTGGGCACCTATAATCCCAGAAATATGGGAGGCCAAGACGGATGGATCACCTGAGATCAGGAGTTCGAGATCAGCCTGGCCAACATGGTGAAACCCCATCTCTACTAAAAATACGAAACTAGCCAGGCGTGTTGGCGCATGCCTGTAATCCCAGCTACTTAAGAGGCTGAGGCAGGAGAATTGCTTGAACCCAGGAGGCAGAAGTTGCAGTGAGCATGAGCCGAGATTGCGCCATTACACTCCAGCCTGGGCAATAGAGCGAGACTCCATCTCAAAAAAGAGAAAATCTTAAAAAAGAAAGAATGCCACTGTCATGCAGAAATACCTCCGACAAACATGAGGCCAGCTAAGCTGGGGTGGGGGCTGGGTGGCAGCCTCTGAGGAGGCCTCTGCAGTCCTGGGTGGATGGCTTGGGTACAGCCTGTGAATATGAGAAGCCCTTGGCCGCTGCACATGGCTCAGTTCCCATCATGTGCGTCAGACACTGGAAGATAGTAGTTGGAGCTGCTGGACACAGCTGTTTTTCCTCAACCAGACAGTATCCAGGTGCCTGTCCCTAGGCAGAAGAAGAGGTGCCACCACCGGCTACCATGATAAGGAGCCAGCTCAGAGCCCCTTTGTTGGGGGGCCGGAGGAGATGAGATGGTATGGGGATAGGATTCTGGAGGACCCCGCTGGAACAGGTAGAAGGACAAGAATAATTCCCCATTGGGACTGGAGGAGAGGAAGGCACATGGGGGCCCTTGGCAGGGTGGAATAGGGCCATAGGTAAAAGGAAAGAGGAGAAAAGGACAGATATTGGGGAGAGTGAGAGGGAAGGGAGGGGAGGAGAAGGGAGGAGGACACCTCCAGATCTGGCATGGCACAAGTCTCCTCAGAAAGGATGAGTGCAAGATGTGGGAGGAAGAGAAGGATGTGAGGGTCTCCAAAGTTTGCTCAAATTTTCAGGTGCAAATGACCTCCCATCAAAATAGCCCCAATCTGAGTTCTGCAGAGGCTGAGCCAACTCAAGGGCATGGAGTTTCTGAAGCCAGAAGGGACCTTGATAAACACGAAAGCCTGAGGCCTGAGGAAGTTAAAGTGATGTGCTCAAAATAACACAGTCAAAAGGGGACACAGCCTGGATCCACACACTTGGTGGTGCTCTATCCACTACACCATAAAAGGAGAGTCCAAACATGGTAAAGATGGATGGCAGACTGGCAGCCAGTGCTCTCTCCATGACAGCACTATCCCCACCCTCCTCCTGTATTAGCTAAAACCCACACACGATACTGGCATTTGATAGTCTCTTATCTCCAATGAATGTTAATTTTACAACCTGGCATGCTTTAGATGGTAGAGTAATAAAGCAGAATTTATGCATCCAAACAAAGACCTTCAGTACCTTGGAAAACTGCACACCTTTGTTTAGCAATTGCATTCACGTTTAGTAATTGTTTTCTGAGTAATCCATTCATCATTCATTTATTCATATGCCAGCCAGACTCTGGTATTGGCAACTTAAAAATAAACACAACAGAGCTCCCACTGTATAACCGCTAAACACAATGACAGCTATAATTGAGGCACTGAAGGAAGGTCGGGGAGCCCAGGAGGGCGGAGCTGCTGCCGTCTGCTGAGCTGGGAGGGTTGGTGGCACCCCTTGCCCTGGGCTGCCATAGCAGATATCATAATCAATTATGGCCGTCTTTCGCGAGGAACCTGGATCTTTCCCAAGGAATCAGTGAGAAGTTTCAGCTCACATACCATCTCCGATTTGCCACCCCTGGGATGTTAGCTGAATCCTCTCATTTTACATTGAGGAGACTGAGGGCCAGAGAGTTCGATGCAGGGCCTAGTTTAGAATCCAGACCAGCTGCCAGGAGAGATGAGAGCCTGGTGGAGACCAGCCAGCAAGTGGTCATGCTGCCTGCTGCAGACCCCACCTCACACTCGCATGCCACCCCCTTGGGTTCACTGATAAAATTATGCTCACAAGAGCAGTGCTCTGATTTCTATGAGATACTGTAGAAAATAACTTGTTTTTTCTTTTTGTATTATTTTTTATTGTATAATGCATATTCATTTCAGAAAAACTAGAAAATACAGCTAAATTGGAAGGGAAAATTAAAGTCACTCATAATCTAACCACTGCTATTTACATTTATACCTTGTTGGATATATTTTCAATATCTTTCTAGACATTTTTCTCTCTGCTTATGTGCCTGTGGTGTTATGATACATATGCATAGGTTTTCATTCGTGGTTCCTGGCTCATCACTCCCATAGTCCTTGTTATAATGTTGGGAGTGTTAGGCCTCAGGAGACAACATCCTTGTCTCTGACTTTTTCCTGTTCTCCTTTCTCCTGCCCAAGGCAGGACGCTAATCTGATTGTGGACCAAAAGACCCTCATTTCAGAGTAGGTCCTGTCCCAGGCCCTAAAGGAAGAAATACTGTACAGAGAGGCTAGGAAAAGTCTGAACAGACAGGTCTAGCTGGGTTTATTTTCTTTTTGTCCAATCACATTTCTACATGGTTGTCAGTCATGCCATGTAATGAAGCCTCCATAAAAGCCCAAGAGGGGCCAGGTGTGTTGGCTCACACCAGTAATCCCGACACTTCGGGGGGCCAAGGTGGGTGGATCACTTGAGCCCAGGAGTTCAAGATCAACCTGGGCAACATAGCAAAACCCCATCTCTACCAAAAGAAATACAAAAATTAGCTGGGCATGATGGCTTGTGCCTGTGGTCCCAGCTGCTCAGGAGGATCGCTTGAGCCTGGGAGGTGGGGGTTGCAGTGAGCTGAGATCGTGCCACTGCACTCCAGCTTGAGTGACAGAGCAAGAAAAAGGAAGGAAGAAAGAAAGAAAGAGAGAGAAAGAGAAAGAGAAAGAAAAGGAAAAGAAAAGGAAAGGAAAGAAAGGACAGGACAGGAAAGGAAAGGAGGAAGAAGGGAAGGAAGGAAAGAAAAATAAAGAAAGAAAGAGAAAGGAAAAGAAAAAAGAAAAGGAAAGGAAGGGAAAAGAAGGAAAGAAGAAGGAAAGAGGAAGGAAAAAGAAGGAGGGAAGGAAGGAAGGAAAGAAGGAGGGAAGGAAGGAAGGAAAGAAGGAGGGAAGGAAAGAAGGAAGGAAGGAAGGAAGGAAGGAAGGAAGGAAAGGAGGGAGGGAAGGAAAGAAAGAGAGAAAAACCAAGAGGACTGTGTTCAGAGAGCTGAGCACGTGCAGACTGACAGGAAGGTGAAGTCATCCATGTGCTGAGTGGGTGGCTGCTCCAGCTCTACGGGGACCGGACTCTTCCAGACCTTGCCCTGTGTATCTCTTCATCTGGCTGTTTATTTATATCCTTTAAAATATCTTTCCTAACAAACCTGTAAATGTTAAGAGTTTTCCCAAGTTCTGTGAGCCACTCTAGCAAATGGAACCCAATGAGGGAGTCTTGGGAACCCCAACTTGAAGTGGGTCAGTCAGAAGTTCCAAACACCTGGACTTGAGACTGGTGGAAAGTGGGGGGCAGTCTTGTGGGACTGAGTTCTTAAGTCGTGAGATCTGATGCTATCTCCTGGTAGGCAGCGATGGAACGGAATTGGAGGACACCCAGCTGGTATCCATTGTTTGGTGTGTGGGGAAAACCCCACACATTTGGTCACAGAAGTCTTCTTCTGTTGATGATTGCTGCTGCGGTGTGAGAGCAGAGGAAAAACATGATTTGAGAGGTTTTCCCAAAACGGAGTAATCAGAGTAATCCAGCCACCTTGTGAGTGTGCATACGTGCTTATGTATGTGCATATGGGATTACATAAATACGGCTCACATGTGTATGATCATATTTGCACCCTCCCTTGTTCACTTACTTATATAAGTTTCCTTCGTAATGTCTGCTCTGTGTCACTATGTACCCTCCCCTGTCCTCCATTCCCCGCACCAAGAGTATTATGAGTATTGAATGCCATGTGGGCAGTTTCCCCAGGCAATGAGGGGGTGGGCCTGGCAAATGCAGGCCATGTAGAATGCTGCAGGGCGGGAGATGGGTGAGCCAAGGGAGCCGAGAGTTCCAGATAACAGAGTGCACAGCAAATGCCATGGCCCGCGTCCAGCAACCAGGAGAAACAGAACTGCTGAGCTCAGAGTAGGCCAAGGCCGTGTCTGCTAGCAGGGAGCGAGGGCACAGCCTGCTGTCTGGCCTCTTCTGCCCCATCCCTCCACTGGGACATGGCCCAGCTGAGAAAGGGCTGCCAGGCAGCAAGTCAAGCGTGGGGCGGGAGAGGACAACGTTTTACGCAAGAGTGGATTCTCGGAGCCTCTGCACTCTCCGTCAGGGCTGCTGGCATGGAAAACACAAAAGAAACCATCATCTAGGACTTGATTGAACTACTGGACTTACCAGAAGAGCCCAATGTGAAGCAAAGAGGTCCAGAGAAAAAAGTATTCTAGTGACATTTTTATATATTTAAAAACTGGAATAAAGAAAACATAATTAGAACACTGAGATCCCACTGTCTATGAAAAATGGGCCCAGCCCTGCTGACAACCAACACGCCTCACCTCACACCTTCCTCTCTGCCTTCGTTCTGGCCTTGAGCCATGAGCCGACCACGCACATCTTACCACCTGGCGAACCTCAAACTCTCGTCTCACCCACCCCCAGCAAGCCCCACGTTCAAAAGGCTTGCCTGAGAGACCTGCCCACCTCCTTGGCAGTTCTGGCTTCCAGTGCCCTGACAGGTGAGCGACTTTTCTGTCCTGTGTAGCATTTGGTAGAGGTATGTACTGCATGTATAACACTTACCATACCGGCTTGGGTTTGTGACACACCTTCAAGGGAGTCCCTGGAGAGGAGAAAGCTTGTCCTATTCATGTTTTGTCCACCTTGTTCCTGAAGAATACCTGGTACATTGCAAGGGATCAGCAATATTTCCAACCAAACCATAAACTTCTCCATCTCCCCGTGAAGTCTTCTCGATAACTTTCCCAGGAACTCCCAGAAACAACAATGGCTGCCACTCACTGAGAGTCTCCTATGCGTTAGGCCCTGTGCCAAGCCTTGGCATTCACGTGTCACTTAAGCTTCAGGTAGATTGTCAGATTTAGCAAAAATAATAATAAATAATAATTTAGGATATCCAGTCAGATTTGAATCTCAGATAAGCAACGAATAACATTTTAGTATAAGTATGTCCCACACGACTTTTATATCAGGAATCCTATATTTTTTCTGGCAATCCTGGCCCCAGGGCAACCCTATGTGAGAAACTTGTAGGTCCATTTTACATGTGAGGGAACTGAGGCTCAAAGAGGCTAAACAACTTTCCCATGGTAACACCTGAGATGGAATGGCAGGCACCTGACTTCAGAGCCCCCCAACATGGCCTTTGCATGTCTGGGAGATGGAACTCCAGGTGGAACTGGTTAAGTGGGTGACTCCATTGGCTTGGAGATGTCATGAGTTTGAGACTGTATTGGGAGCACCTGGCACATGGTGGCCATCAACCAATTTTTAATCTCTCTCTCCCTTCTTCCCCTGCATCAAATTGGAAATTTCCTTGAGACCCTGCATGCAGAGGGTCCTCTACAAACATGTTGAGCCTGCCACTCTCGTAGGAAAGCAGAAGGAAGAAGGATGATGTTGGAGAAGATCCCTGCCATGTGATTTATCATGACAGTCTGAGGCCTCAGACAGAGCAAAGAGACCTGGAATGCAGCCACAGATCCCTGGAAGAGACTTTACAGGTGCCACATTGGAGGGTGGAGAGTGAGGGGGACAGTCTCAAAGAACAGGGGGACAGTCTCAAAGAACAGGAGCAGAGATTATCAGAGACACCACAAACTTGAAAAGTCAGGATGGGTAGGACTTGGGGAGAGAAAAAAAAAATCTTACCTTTACAATAGCTTCAAGGACCACAAATTTAAGGGCTCTCCACAGGCTTTAGGGCAGAGTCAAGGAAGTGTTTGCTGGTCACCCCCTTCAACAGAAACTGTGTCCGTGGTCTCCCTGCTGCAGCCAGCGATGGTGGTGTCAACGTCTGCTCTTCTTGGGCTCCCTCCATGCCTCTGAAAACATGGAAGTGCTTTTACCCATCCAGAAGAAGGGGCAGCTGAAGGAAGGAGGAAAGAGGGTGGTCCAGCGCAGGCGCAGACTGTTTGGAACCTTCTGCTCTGTCTGCGCGTTTGTGATAGTTGAATGGGCTGTCATGGGCGTCTAAGGCAAGGAACTGCAAGGGAGGCTGCAGCCTGCCCTCGTGACCCAGCACACGTCAGATGGCCGGAGTGGGAATGGGCCGGAGATTTGCCTTTGAACATAACTGAAAGGATATGAAGCAGGGATGAGAGAAGTTCTTTCTATAAAAATCTAAAAACCAAAGGGCCAAACTGATCAACTTGCAAAACGGGAAGGACTGACAAAAATCTCAGGAAATCACCAAGGTCGTGGGGGAAGATCATGAGAAAAATGTATGTGAGGCTCTCACCCTAGCCTTGCCACCACACAGTGTTGTCCCTGACTGCCACTCACCTGGGTGCCCCCTGGACTGCAAGCACCTGGCAGGGACTGGGCTTTATTCCTGGAACAGTAGGGGGTCCTAGCCCCTAGCACAGCACCAGGAGAATATATAGCAATAAATGTCACCCCATCCTGCAAAGTCCTGCTCAAGGGCCAGCCCCCATATCCCCAGGTAGAAGCTGCCTCTCCTTCTGCAACATTCTACTGCGGCTCTCCATCTCTCTTGGAACTGGAAGTGAGAAGCATTTTTAACGGTGGTTCACAAGGTCTTGGTGCAGATGGAAAATAGAGAGTAGGTGAGTTGGAGAGGATGGCACAGACTGAACCCCAGACAAGAAGGATGTCTGGGGACTCAGCCCTGGTCTGTTAGCAGTTACGGGTACTCAGAGCAGGAAAGCAATGCAGAAGGATCACTCTACCCCAGGCCCCAGCAGCTGTCCACCTGCTTCTTCATTTGTCTTTCCTCCCAGATCCACATCCTCACCTCACATCAGGAAGGCCCGGTGCTCACTTTTACCCACCATCCTCCTCCTCCCCGTTGGGCCAGCAGCCCTGGCTGCTGCACAGGGTCCCTCCCATATGCCAGGCACTCTGCTAGCTGCAGAGCAGCTCAACCTGCAGGGCGGTCAGGACAGACAGAATCTTTGCTTTTTCTTTTCATCTGATCAGGGGCTTCTGTCTGACCGGAATTAGGTGTCTAGGCTGTCCTAGACGATGCGCAGCAGCCACTGGGCTCTCCTCTCAAGGATTAACCCTTTCCAGGTGGCCACAATGGTGGTGGCAGCCAAGCGCTCACCTCCACATAAGTCTTCCCTCTTCTGTCCAAACCTAATCCACTCTCAGGAAAGGATCTGGAACTATGTGGAGCTAAGAAGTAATAAATAGAGACAGTTCACTAGGATCTTGTGTGGAGCACGAAATCAAAGTTGGGGACTGCATCACACTGCTGTAATCCCTATTAAACATTTATTGTTCAAAGTTCTTTCTTAATGGCCTGCTGGAATTTTTTTTATCATTCTTCCTCTCTGGCCTGTCTTTCAGCAGCAACACCAGCCTCCCCAGCTTCTCCCATCTCCTCCTGGACTTTCTCATAACTGTAGGGCTTCCATGTTCTCAACCTCTATTATTCAGAGGAGTTCACCTCAGTCACATCTGCACCAGAGCTCTGATGACCCACCTATCAGCCACATGAAGGACCCTGCCATGAACAAGGCATCCATCACTGAGGATCCTGTACCCCTCTGCCATAAATTCAGTGTCCTGGCTGCCAACCACCAGGCAGAACCTACTAGATTTCTTTAAAATAGATACTGGGGCTTCCTTCCTCAATCATGGTTAAGGCCTAAGCTTCCTTTTCAAAGGCAGGCAGTCCTGGGTTTTATGGCAAGAATTGCTTCCTATTTGCAAGGTGCTCTGGAGAAGGGCTGAGCATGGAGGGCCATATGTGCAGGTCTCCAGGATTTTTGCTGAGCTGCCTTTTCTTGCAGTTTAAGAAGAAAACAGCCAGCTGTTCCCTCCTTGTAATAAATGCCTTTGCATATTTGAAGACAGTAGTTAGGTCATTCTTGAGCTTTCTCATCTTCCAACTAAACAACGGTGGCCCCTGTAACCTTTCCTTGGCAAATTGTAAGGACCATATGCAGAGGAAAAGCAGAACAAAACCATCTGATGGGGAAGGCCTCCTATCTCTAACCGAGTGTCTGTTTTGAAATGCGGTCTGCACTCCAGTCTTTAATTACATGTAAATTCAGTAGCTTCAAGTGTCTGAGCCAGTGGGAGACCAGGTGCTGCTCATCAGGCCCCTTGGATGTGCTCATGCTGCAAGGCTGAGTGACAGCATTTGGCAGACGCTAGGATTACTTCTCTTCAGATTCATTTTGGGGCAGGAAAAGGGGCATCCGTGAGTGACCCAGGAGCACAGTCAGCTGACACTTCCTCCCCAGGTTCCCTGAGGGTAGGATAGGCCCCAGGAGCCTCCAGAGAGCCAGTGGCCTGCTGGAAAGGCTGCTCTCAGCCTCCACAGAAGCCAGCAAGAGTGGCTTCCAGATGTCCCTGGTGGAGGCTGGCAGCCTCACCCTGCAGCCAGCATCTCCCAGGGGAGGCTTCCTGCTGCTGTTAACTCAGAGACAGGGGCTCTGCTCTGAGCACCTGCCCTCGGTGGGGGTGTTCTGATCACATCGACTTCTTCCCCATGGTTCTTTCCAGGCTCCTTTCCCACATTTACAGTGTGTTATCTTGGGAGACCCAATGTGTTAGTCTGTTTGTGTTGCTGGGAATACCTGAGTCTGGGTAATTCTTAAAGAAAAGAGGTTTATGTGGCTCGTAGTTCTGCAGGCTATAGAAGAAGCATGGTGCTGGGCACGGTGGCTCATGCCTGTAATCCCAGCACTTTGGGAGGCCGAGGTGGGTGGATCACAAGGTCTCGAGTTCAAGATCAACCTGGCCAAGATGGCAAAACCCCATCTCTACCAAAAATACAAAAATTTAGCCAGGCTTGGTGATGGGCACCTGTAATTCCAGCTACTCAGGAGGCTGAAGCAGAGAATTGCTTGAATCTGGGAGATGGAGCTTGCAGTGAGCCAGGATCATGCCACTGCACTCCAGGCTGGGCAGCAGAGCAAGACTCTGTCTCAAAAAAAAAAAAAAAAGAAGCATGGCCATGATGGCCATGGCACTGGTATCTGCTTCTGGTAAGGACTCAGGAAGATCTCAGTCATGACCAGTCATGGTCAAAGGGGAGCAGGCTTGTCACATGTGAGAGAGAGAGCGACAGAGAGAAGGATGGAGGTGCCAGATTAAAAATCTAATCTTGCAGGAACAAGTAGAGCAAGACTCCGTATCCTGGGGAGGGCACCAGGCCCTTCATGAGGGATCCTCCTTCATGACCCAAACACCTCCCACCAGGGCCCACCTCCAACGCTGGGGATCCCATTTCAATATGAGATTTGGAGGGAACGAACATCCAAACTGTATCATCCAAGGTCAGTGCATTTCTCTGTCCTCCAGTTTTGCCTGCCATGAGCAGCTTTCCCAGGAGCCAGCTGTCCTTTTGGTCTCCAGGGTCACTTTCTTCCTTCAGTGCCCAGTGTTTGGACTTTAGTCTGAGCTTCAGGATTGTGGAGTCACAGAACAGGCTCATATAAGTGTGTAAGCAAGGCAGCAAAGTTTTTAAAATAAAGAAAAAGTTATTTAGACAGTGCCAGTCATTCTGTGTGTCACCCTAGCTACACCCCAGGATGGATGCTGAGTGGAGGGTAGAGGAGTGTGCATCCCTCGCTCTATCTGCTCCTGTCCTTTCTGCACATTGCTCAGGCCAGGAGCACCTGGATTTGCCCCAGTGGGAATCACCTTTTTATTTATTTTTCTTTTTATTTGAGTCCGAGTCTCGCCCTGTCACCCAGACAGGAGTGCAGTGGTGCGATCTTGGCTCACTGCAACCTCCATCTCCTTGGCTCAAGTGATTCTCCTGGTTCAGCCTCCTGAGTAGCTGAGGTTACAGGTATACATTGCCATGCCCAGCTAATTTTTGTATTTTTAGTACAGATGGGGTTTCACCATGTTGGTCAGGCTGGTCTTGAACTCCTGACCTCATGATTTGCCCACCTCAGCCTCCCAAAGTGCTAGGATTACAGACATGAGCCACCATGCCTGACCTTGACTCACCTTTGAGGAGACACAGTTTTGGCCAAAATAGCTCTTAAGTACAAGTGTTCAACTGGTGCCCAACCAAAGGGAAAGCAACCTTTTCCAACAGTGAAGAAGAAATTGGTTGTGTCTGCTTTTTAACAGCAAGAAGGTGAGTCTTAAACATGATGCCTCCATTAAGGTGCTCAGGAATTTCAACTACATGAAAAACATGCCTTGGGAATGACTTCAGAACTTAACCTTCCAGGGAGAGATGCCTCTACTGTATGGCCCCTAGCCTGGTCTCAGATTGGATCATAAGCTCCCTCATTTTTGTATCCCCATGCCCAAAACTGTGCCTGGCACTTAAGGGCCCATAATACATATTTTTGGCTTTGTTGAATAGTTTAATCATTAGTGATGCGAAGTCCCAACTGCATATTTACAGATATTTATGTGTGCACTACTTTATGGGTCATATGGGTGAGAAGTAGGAACTCAAGGAGAATAAATCGTACTTTCCTACCCCAAAATGCTTATAAAGCCACCAAGAAGACAAGACATAGACACATCAAATATAAATAAAATACAAAAGGATGTACCCTGACATGCCAAATACGGGTTCACAGAAACAAAGTTCCTCTTGCCAAATTCCTGTTGTCTAAAGCAGTTTTTCCTAAAACATATTCTCCAGAATACCAGTTTCCAGGGTGCCAGAGTGAGGAAAAGCTTTGGTGTTCAGATGAGTTAAGAGCTAGGTTAGGCTGATTTCTTTACCAGAGGGCTTCTTGAAGACTTAAAGAAATCTGTATTGAGATATAATTTGTATAGTATAAAGTTCACCCACTTTAAGTAAACAACTCATTGGCTTTTAGTATAGAGTCGTGCAGCCATCCCCACAATGTCACTGCAGAACATTTCCATCACCACCGAAAACACCTCATGCTGTTTGCAGCCATTTCCCATCCCCTTCCTTTCTAGCCCCTGACAACCACTAATTTACCTTCTGCCTCTATAGAGTTGCCTATTCTGGACATTTCACATAGATGGAATCATTTACTGTGTCACCTTTTGTGACCGGCTTCTTTCATTTGACTTAATGTTTTCAAGGTTCATCCACATTGTTGCATGTGTGCACTGATGGACATTTGGGTTGTTTCCACTTTTTGGCTATCATAAATAACATTCTTATAAACATTCATGAGCAAGTTTTATTTGACCTATGTTTTCAGTTCTCTTGGGTCTATACAGAGGAGTAGAATTGCTGGGTCATATGGTAATTCTACATTTAGCTTTTAGAGGAACTCCCAGACTCTTTTCCAAAGCAGGTGCACTATTTTGCTTTCCCTCCAGCAGTGTACATGAGTTCCAATTTCCCTACATTCTCACCAACCCTTATTATTGTCTGTCTTTTTGTTATAGCCATCCCAGTGGGCGTGAAGCAGTACCTAATTGTAATTTTGATTTTTGTTTCCCTGATGACTAATTGTTTTGAGCATCTTTTCATGGGTTCAGGGCCTTTGATATGTTGATTTTTTTCACATATCTTCAAAAGGGGACACAGTCAGCAGCAGTTCCTAAATGCATTGGACCAAGCCAAACTTGCAAAAGCAGTTCCTGGGATGCAAGCCCATACCCGAAAGCTGGGAAACATTGGCCCAAACCAGCCTGTGCTGGAAATGTGAGTTTGGTGAATATCCTTAGGTCATTACTTCTACAAGTTTTGCTCAAAGGAAGGGAATCTGAACTCTCCACTCTTGTACAATAAGATAATAATAATAGTAACTTTACTCCAAGATATGGCACCCTGGCATGATGAATATTTTGAATTAAAGGCCCTGGGAGAGAAGCAGATGCTGGAAAAGGCTTTTGGTTATCTGTATAAAGACTGGACCCACCAAGGACAGCAATTGTTTTCCATCTGTTCCCTGAAATCTCGTACCTGGATGGACCTTTTCACAAGATAATGTCTGTCTCTCAGGCTCATTAAAATTCCAAAGGGAATCATTTACAGGTTAGTTTCTGTCCCCCTGGGTCTATTCATTCTCACTAATACTCATTTATTGCCCCTAACAAGAATTACTTACATTCCCCACCTCCTCCTCTCTCTCCTATGAGGCCTTGTCGAAGGTCACCATGTGCCTTTACACTCACTGCCCCTCCTTTCCCTACTGCTTACTTGCCCCACAAGCCAGTAATGGCCTCTCCTCTGAGCCCTGTGAGAAGTCTTAGAAGTTTTATCCTCAGTATAATTCAGATGTGTTCCTTTCTCCAATACCCAAAATCATGGTATGGGATTATTTTTTCAGTAGGGAGACAAATAAAAAGGAGGCCATTCGGGTCTTCTATATTTTAAGACCACAATCTTGACTGAACCTATAGGTGACCCAGTGTGAATAAGTTGCTATTTCCTGTCCTCCTAGTCATCTTTGTGTAGAAGCAAAGACACCCACCACTTTGGTACCTCTCATTTGTCACTTTTCAACACTTCCTGGCAGGCAGTTAGCATAACTGGTCCTGCTGAGTGATCCAGACCACACTCTGCAACTCTGCAACTCTTTCTTCTGAGCCAGGCTCCCTACTGTCTTCTCATTCTCAAGGCAGGGGAAGACCTCAAAGGGTTCTTGCATCCCAGTCTCACTGCCCAAAGGGGCACAAGGCCCTCCAGCATGTGGGGACAGGCACTCTGGGGCAAGCCGGTGTTGTCCAGAATATCACCAGGATGGATTTTGTGCCTTACAGGGTCGGTATTATACAATAGAGTCATGCATATTCAGTAGGTTTGGGGGGAAAGCTATATATATTTATGAGGGGAGCCAATTACATAAGCAATGAGTAAACATACATGTAACACATCCCATGTTCACTTAGGGGCAGGATTTTAGCATTAAAATGAGGTGGAATTTGGCTCTTTACATGAAAAGGTGAGCTATCAGACACAAAGGCAGTTTGTGCAAAATCTCTCCAAGAGGACTTGAGGGCTACAGCTGCTCATCTGGAAAGAATGCTTATAAGACCAGTCCTCTGTCCGACCAGAGTTAGAAGGGCTCTGACAATTTGCCTGATTAGCTCTACTGTTGGGAGTTTAGCAAGGGTGTGGTTTTTCTTGTAGCCATAGGAATTTAGGGAGTTGCCATGCCAGCCAAGTCCTAAACTCTGGGTTCATAGGTAACTTTTGTTTCCCTAACCTTAGGATCTGTCTTAGTTGGTAAAGGGGTGTCTATTTTGGTCTCTCAGATCACACTAGGAACCTCTCAAGTCCTGTGTTCTTATTATAAAGCTAATTATAAAGCTTTACAATTTACTTTGTGATTACTGTAGCTTATTATAAAGCAATTGTAATCAGTAGGATTGGTGTCAAGATAGGTACACAGATGGGTAGAAAAGAATTGAGAATCCAGAAATAGACTCATATTTACATGGTCAATTTATTTTTGACAAAGGCACCAAAGAAATTTAGTATAGAAAGTATAATCTTCATCGAATGATGCTGGAAAAATTGAGTAACTATATGCAAAGAAAAAAAAAAAGAAAAGAAAAGAAAAGAAAAGAAAAGAAAAGAAAAGAAAAGAAAGGAAAGAAAGAAAAAAGTGAAAAAAAATCTCCACCTCCATCATTACTTCATACCATATAAAAAATTAACTCAGAATAGATCATAGACATAAATTTAAGAGCTAAAACTATAAAACTCCTAAAAGAAAACAGGAGAAAATAGAGAAAAGGTTGGTGATCTTGGCTTTGGCAGTGATCTGTTAAATTCAATAGGTAAAACACAAATTAGAAATAATCTATTGACTGAACCTCATAAAAATAAAACATAAACTTTTGTTCTTCAAAAGACATTTAGGAAAATGAAAAGGAAAGCCCCAGACTGAGGTAAAATGTTTGCAAAACATATATGTAATAAAGGTTTTGTATCCAGAATTTATAAAGAAGAAGACAAGCAACATACTTTTTTTCAGTTTCAAAAGATCTGAAAAAGACATCTCACCAAGTAGTTTGTAGGACTGGCAAATAAGCAAACAAGAAGAGGCCCACACCTTTAGTCATTAGAGAAATGAAAATTACAACCACAGAGAGATACTAAACACCAACTAGAATGGATAAAATTGAAAAGTCTGACCATATCAAGTGTTTGCAAGGATGTGGAACCAACAGGAACTCTCATTCACAGCTAGTGGGAATGGAAAATGGTTTGACCATGCTGAAAAGCATTTTGTTGTTTTTTTTAAAAGTTAAAAATGTATCTACCATATGACTCAGTCATTCCACACTTGGTTATTTACACCCCACAAAAAATGCAAGCATATATTCACACAAAGGCTTTTAAACAAGTGTTCATAATAGCTTTATTTGTAATTGCCAAAAACTGAAAATCACCCAGTTGTACCCCAGCAGGTGAATGGATAAACCAATTGTGACAGAGTCATATAATGGAATGCTAACCAATAATTTAAAAAAGGAAAAATTGATACCTATAACAGCATTATTGAATCTCAATAGAATGATGCTGAATAAAAGAATATGGACAAAGAAAGAGTATATACTATATGATTTTAGTTGCATAAAATTCTAGGAAGTATACTAATCTATAGTAACAGCAAGCAGATTAGTAATTGCCTATGGGGGAAGGAGTTGGACAGCAGCAGGGGAAAGGTTAAAGTCACGTTTTATTTTTAAAACATTCAGCATGTATTTTGGGCTACAAAATAGCACAAGGAAACACTTGGGTGTGATGGACATGTTCATTATTTAATTGTTATGATAGTTTCAGAGATGTAAACATAAAACTTCTCAAATATACACTTCAATTATGTACAATTTATTATGTGGCCATTATACTTCAATAAAACTGTCACGGAAGAACGACCCTTATCTTCTAGAGATATATGCTGAATGTCTCACAAATAAAATTATCTAAGAACTGAAACTGGCTTCAAGGTAAAGCAGGAGTGGGGTGAGAAGCGTGTGTGATATGGATGCAAGGGTGATATAAAAGATTGGCATCAAGTGACAGAAGTAGATGGTACATTCATTTTTATATATGTTTGAAATATTACATTACAAAATGCCAATAGAAAATCTGAGTCTAACCCTAAGAATGCAGTACATCCCTACTGCCATGTTTCTTTCTTTAGAGCTGAGGAAAGGCCTGTTTACTTTGGTCAGAAACCTCATTAGGTTTTATTTAGTTCAATAAAAACGTGTATAGGTGAAATAGTCCATACAAATTCATTACAATTGATGTATTAATTAATTAAATAATATTAATAATATTAATTAATTAAAATTAGTTAATAATCCAAGCAAGTCTTTTGGTAGCCTGCATTTTATCGAAGAAGGGATCCACGGCAAAGGCTGGGAAGGGACTTTTAACAGAGGAACATGAGTTCCATGGCAGAGTTGCCCTCAAGTAATGCTTTGTAGATTAGTACAGCACATGTGCATCAAAGTAGTAAAAAGATTATGAAATGTGAATAAAGAGTTAGAAGGTAGACCTTGAAGTCCTCCTGGGTACCCATTTCCCCGAGAGTGAGCAACATTATTCTTCATTCCCATACTCCTACAGGATCAATGTTGCAGCCACAGTAGGTGGAAAATTCCAAGTCTGCTAACAATTAGGAGCATGTCCCTCTAATGAAAGGGCCTGTTCATGCAGTTTTCTTGATGTTTGGTGAACTCTGCCACATTATATCCTCAGAAGACTTTACTGCCTAAGAGGGTTTGATGCTAACTGCTGAGTAAAAGCATCCAGTGCTGATCACCCAGAGGAGGGAGTGGGGATACATGTCCACTACAGCCCAGACTTTAGAGTCCACAAAAGCAGCCAAAGAATGGTGGTCAGAAAAGGTATATGAGTCACTTGACTGAAATCCAAAGGAATTTGTTTATATGGACCAATCATTTTAGTAAGATGGTTTGTTATGTGCCTTTATAATTTAATATTTTAATTTTATTTAGACAATATTGGAAAAGATAATGCAATCTGATGATCTCAGCAAAATTCTCTCCTCTATAAAAGTAATGAGAAAAGTGACAAAAATAATCAGAACCAACTTTTTAGAATTCTGGAAATTTACCAAAGTGTTGCAGCCATCCAGGGATTGTTTACTCAAGCAAAACAACTGAATTTCACTAAGAATAGTGAGGTTTGTGACATTTTAACTTTCCCCATTCCCATCACTCTCTCTCCAGCTTCATGGTAGCTTTGAAATCTAGCAGCCCCCAGTCATAGAGAAAACCTGTCTAGTGGTTTCTGAAAGATCCCACTTGCAAGGCTGTCTTTGTTTAATCTGACTTGGATTTTGCCCAGTGTGAAAAGCCATTTCTTCAGGGGCATTTGTTTAAAACATTTAGAGGCAATTGTTTAACTTCACAGATGCTGGAGATAGTGGATAATAGTTGCAATAAACAATACGCTAATTAAAAAACTTAAAGTGAAAACTGGAGAATGGATGTTCATAGAGGCTTTGAAAATCTCTGACATATTCTGGGAAATCTGAAAGACCATGAGCAGGAGTAAGAAAGGCTTTGCACATGCACAGAGCTGTGTGCAGGCTCAGAAAAGATCTTAGAAGGTCCTAAGCCCTCATCTATGGCACCCTTAAAGTTCTGGACAAGAAGATATTGTCAAAATCTAAGTTTAAGGTGGAATTGTCAACTGCTTGGATGAATGTGGAAGACATTTCCCTACATGCATGTAGAGCACCTCAGCAAAAATTTGGAGATGCAAACCAAAAAGAAAAATCTAAGTCCCCCCTACCCCAACCATCTGAATGGACCACTCCTCTGTGTCAAGGGCATTCCAAAGTTAACCTGAAAAGAAGTTCAGGCATGATGAGAAGGCAGAGCTGGACAAACCTGGAAGTACCCTCCTCCCTTTTGGAGTTACTAACAGAACAGACTCTAAATCTGATAAGAAACATTTTCAGTCTAGTCTGTCTGAAGCCTGCTACCTGGAGGCTTCATCTGCATGACAAAATCTTGGTCTCCACAACCCCTTATCATAACCCAGATATTCCTTTCTATTGGTAGTAACTCTTTCAACCAATTACCAATCAGAAAGCCTTTGAATCCACCTATGATATGGAAACCCCCACTTCCACTTGTCCCACCTTCCTGGACCGAACCAATATACATCTTCCATGTGTTGACTGATGCCTTATATCTCCCTAAAATATGTAACACCAAGTTGTTACCCAACCACTTTGGGTGCATGTTCTCAGGATCTCCTAAGTGCTGTGTCATGGGCCATTGGTCACTCATATTTGGCTCAGAATAAATCTCTTCAAATACTGTACATAGTATGACTCTTTTTCATTGACAGAGACTTACTGGTTCCCAATCCTTAAAGAAATTTCTCTCCAATCATTAGATGACCATTGAGCTAACAAAGCAGAGACATCAGTGGCTACACAGGACAAAGAATACAGACTTATAACAGAATTACATCAGAAAAGTTACTAAAAAACAAAAACACCAACAAACTGTAAACACAACATAACCTGAGGAGTGGAAAAAGTATCAGATTTTTTAAAGTTGCCACATTACATGATTTTTTAATGTCTAGTTTTAACAGAAAATTATAAGACATGTAAAGAAGCAAGAAAATATGTCTCATACACAGGACAAAAACCGATTAATAGAAACTGTTCCAGAGGAAGCCCAGACATAAAACTTATTAGAAAAAGTCTTCAAATTTAGTTCAAAGGGTTAAAGAAAACCATATCTAAATAACTAAAGGAAAGTATGAAAATGGTGTTTCATCTAACACAGAATATCAGTAAAGAGATAGAAATGATTAAAAAGAATCAAATAGGAATGCTAGAGTTAAAAAGATAACTAAAAACAAAATTTTAAGAGGGGCTCAACAGCAGATTTGATCAGGTGGAAGATATAATCAGCAATCTTGAACATAGTTCATTTGAGATTATCCAGACTGAGAAACAGAAAGAAAAAAAAAATGAAGAAAAATGAACAGAACCTCAGAAACCTGTAGATCTCTACGAAACATATTAACATATGCATAATGGGGAGTCTCAGAAGGAGCATAAAAAGAAAAAGGTGATAAAAATATGTGAAGAATTAATGTCTGTAAACTTAACAAATTATATGTAAAACATTAAACTACACAACCAAAAAAATAGACTTTAAGTAAAATACACTCAATAATATCCACACCCAGACACATCATTATTAAAATATCAAAAGTCAAAGACAAAGAGAATCTTGAAAGCAGCAGGAGAGAAGTGACTCATCCCACAGAAACAATCCTCAATAACAACAGCTGACTTCTCGCAGGAAACCAAGTTAGCAGGATGGCATACTGGTGTTGGTTACAATGTGGCATTTGCTAATATAGTGCTTGTCTCCTGAAACCCTTATAGAATTGAGGTATTGAGCTTGTTTTGTTTGTGTGTTCATTTGTTTGTTGGTATGGTAGAGATTTTCATACAAAAATCTACTTATAAGGTGCTTCCTTAGGTCCATCTCTCCTCTCTGCAGCCTTGCTGCTGTTGTTCCTGTTGGTGCTTCTACATGAAGGGTCCTCAACTGTCTCATTCTCTGGTTATGAAGTTAGTAGGACATACACCTTAAGCAGTTTTCTCAGTGGGTTTTCCAGGCATTTCACAGTGATGGTCCTTGTAAGCCCTGACATCATTGGTGCCAGTAGCATGTAGGCACGGCAGGTCACTTTTCCCAGTAGAACAGACCAGGCTCCACAGGAGAGAAATCCAGGAGTTCCTCACTTGGATGGGGGTCATGGAAAGTGACAGAGTCAAACACGCTATGGGGTTTTAAGTCTGGAGAAGCAGAATCAACTGGGGAGGTTCTGGATGTTATCAGAACCAACTTCACTGCTTTCAGCACTTTGTGGAGAGGATTCAATGAAATAATACAGTCATGCACCAAACATACTTAGAACAGGTGCTAGTCAAGAAATGTTTGCCTTAGCAATGAGAGGGTGGAGCAGAACAGCTGTTTATAAAAGAGAAGGCCCATCGAGGAAACTATTTTACAGAAACCTCAGAGGTCATCTGGCCTGGGATTAAGGGATGATTTTCTAGGGCAACTATTGAGAATGCAGCAAGGAGTCCACTGGGAAGAAATCAACAGTGTGGCAGCTGCAATAAGGGCCCAGTTGAGGCCAGAGAATCATGGTGAACTCTGCCTATTGACAACTGATTCTCTGAACTCTGCTGTTCTCACCCTTCAAATGGAAATAATTATACTACCTATCTCATAAGATCATTGTACTACCATTTGTAAATGCTGAGTGCTTTGCTGACACAAGATGTTAACTCAATAAATGATGGTGGTGGTGGTAATGGTGATGGTGGTGGTGGTGGTGGCAGTGATGGTGATGGTGGTGGTGGTATTGGTGGTGGTGGTGGTGATGGTGGTGGTCATGATGATGGTAGCGGTGGTGGTGGTGATGGTGGTGATGGTAGTGGTGGTGGTGATGATGGTGGTGGTGATGGTGGTGGTGGTGATGGTG